>NW_015627340.1:15636-24805 GCF_001515625.1 Sinocyclocheilus rhinocerous
TTTTTTTTGGTCAGACCACTAGTAAAAGTGTAACTGGGAATTCTATCCAGTCTCTTTCAATCAATATCCGACATACAGTAATGTGGATATTTGTACTTTTGAAATGGATATATGGCATACATAAGCATATGGCATACTGTTCAATACAGTACCTGTCATCCAAAATGTTGCCATAGTTTACTTTAGGTAATACTAACAAAGTGCACTGTTATATTGACAACATGACTAAGCATTTTGACTATCTTGTTTGTGAACAATGACACAAGGACTTTTCATTCTGATGGCACTGATATGTTCATTGACATAAATACTTGCTTTTGAGAGACGAACTAAAGATTTTGAGTAAGTTACAGGCTTTTGCAGGTAATCCATTGTGTGGTGCTGTTTGTACGAATTGTTTTGAGAAATGCACATACTTTTTTGCAAATATTAAGGATGATTTGAGAAATGCTCCAAAGCGACTGAGAAAAACTGTAATTAATGGCGGGCTAGAAAAATACACATATGAAGGTCGTCTCGAATGAATTCCCGCGTCTCGCCAGAAGGTGGCGGCCGCAGCTAAATCATCCATCCATCCATTTAATGGATTATTACGAAAGAAAAGTAACACAATTTAGATGTTAAGCTTAAACTGTTCACATTTTTAAAACAATACGTAGTTTGTGTAAAAAAAATCGCCTTCTCTGTTTTTCCTGACTGATTCCATTCATTAGGCAGAGCAAACATGGTGTTAGTCTATAATACAATCCACTTTTGCTCTGTGTTGTGTTTAGTTTTTGTTTGTTTGTTGTTTTAACTTGTGAGGCTTTAAAATTGGGCCATTTGAATAGTTTGATAATTATTAAATAAACAGACTCACAAATCCTGCCGCTCCACAGAACGCCACCCACAGGCTAGTTTTTTTTTTTTATTACATTATATATATGTCACAAATCGTTTTTAACGTGCAATGCTAGGCTGTAAGATTTGATATTTTTCAGCAGAACATTTGTCTTCTGTGGCTATAATAAAGTTCGTATATGCTTCAAATAGCCATGATCTCCCTTTCTCTTTCCGTTGACTTTTATTATTATTAACATTATTCCTCTTTTTCTTTTTCCAAACTCGCGCCACTTCTTGCAGTGAACTTTTGCCTGTTTGGTGATTAAATTAACGTTTTGGACTAGCCTACTGTCTTGAACGGATCGCGACGCGTCCGGTGTGCGACACTGCGCTTGATCGTCCGCTGTGCGACCGCTTTTAGGTTGTGCCCCCCTCTCCCCTGCAGTCGCAAAATGCTGTGATTGAACCTGTCACGTTCGCTTTTATCGTTGAAGATAAATTTTAACAATTAAATATCTTACAATGGTCGAGCAAAATACGAGCAATTAAATTTCTTCATTAGTTAATAAAGGTAATATTACTTGAAAAGAGATAGCAACGTATAAATGTCTTACCGTGCCCACGAACACACAAAAGTAAACAGAGAAAAATAAAGATGTGCTTCATTTTCATTTTGTGCTAAAACACGATGCAGATTCAGTGAAGTAAAAACGCTCTGATGCTGGAAGTGAAAGTAATTTGGGAGGCTCCCCAGCTAACAATGGCCTGGCGGTCCGCCAGCGTTTTGGGAGGCACAAATTCAATGACCGGACCACCGTGTGCAAGCCAAAAAGTCTAAAAATGCTGTTCTTTGGGTGGCACGCGGCTGGGCCTCCGTCGGTACATCAGTGGCAAGCCCGATGGTCGGACCGGTGTTTCTACTGAGCTCTTACATAAATATATACTATATCTCACAGTTAAAAATAACCCTTAATCTGCAAATGCTGTGTAGACGTTATTTTATTTTGTTAAATTGCATTGCTTATTTGCAACAATGCATGATCAGTGAAAATTGTACATATTTTGACCTTTGGGAAACATGCAAAGGGCAGTACTCAAGCAAAAAAAAAAAAAAAGGGATTAAAACAAAATATGAAAGAAAAAAAAAAGTATCCCAATCATCCTGTTCAAAAGTTTACATCCTCGGTAATGAAGTCACACAATAATGAACCGAAAATAGGTCTGCTGATTATTTTTTTCTATATTTGTTTTTAGATAGGCCTATATTTTTAGATTTGCTTAGTATATTTTTCTCTCATATTTTTGAAACCTTTGGGAAGTCTGAATTTTAAATACTTCATGTCAGTTATAGTTTTTCTGCATAACATTACTTAGTTTGAATCATTGTAAAAGTTAAAAAGAAGTATATAAATACTCTTTACATGGCAATCACCCTGCAAGGCATTTGTTCCAGCGGAGTAGTACCATGTCTAATTTGACTGCTCAGCTAATAGTTTTTAATCAGGACTGTATTTAGTAGAATTACATGTGTTCTGCTTGGACAGAACAAAACCTTTGCACACTGGCCTTAGTGTTTGGTGGGAGTGTGGTCAAATATATTTTAAAAAAGGATCTAAATGTTGTTGTGCTCTTGAGCAAGGCGTTTCATCACAAAACCTCTTCATAGGTGATGCACTGTATTAAACATGTAAACAAGACAATTGTGCTAATTTATTCTTTCTACGTTTTAGATGTTGTCATCATCAAATGTGGTCTAAAATGCAGGCAATCACTACATTTTCACTGCTGTACTGCACCTCAACAGCAATCAGACGTGATAGTCTTATTACACATTTTAAAATGTCTAAAAATTCGGCATCTGGACAGCCTTCAAAAAAAGTCAATTGCAAAATGGCATCTTTTTAGTATTGACAGACTGATAGATCTGTTCATGACTGCAGGGAGTGATATCAGGCCAGATGTAGTTGTGAATAATCAAGAGACAGATTCTGTATGCAAAGCCATGCAAGGTTGAGATTGGGGACAAGCATATCCTCCTGATGATGCAGGCCTTCGAAGGATTTTGAGGTACAGCTTTTGAACTTCTTTGCTTGTAAACTTTTAATATCTGTAGTGGAGTGTTAAGAAAGAATGCAGCATTCACAGTTGTCACAAATTACCCACTGAGGGTGAATTGAGTAAACCAAATGCACTTTATTACTGTAACAAAACTATAAACAAACAAAGACTTTACATAAAACGAAAAATAATCACAGAACTTGACAGCTATATACTGTATTTACTGAATCTGGTCTAAATGTATATTTCTATATTTAACAGGGTGCCCCTCTTCAGCTAGGAGGAACTGATTGTGGGGTATTCATGTTGATGGTAAGTGGTCTTATAATTGCTGTACAGCTGTGTCTGTGTGCTAAACACCGCATTTGTTAATATAGTCTTGGTTTTGTTTTTTAGTATGCACTCAATGTTACGCTCTCAAAGTCATTTGATTTTGCTGTGGTGAGTTTGCACCAATTTATGGTTATTTGTAAAGCAAAAAGGACTGTGAGAACAATATCAACACATTTTTTTTAAATGATTAAGATTTTCAATTGCTGTCTTTTATCAGTCTGACATACCAATAATCAGGAAGTGGTGGTGATATCAGTTAATTCAGACTTTCCTCTGACAAGGTATAATATTGATAAATAAAGTTCTGGCATGAAACTCTAGATGGCGCAGTCCGATTGGTCTAACTCAATGATATTGATAAATAAAGTTCTGGCATGAAACTCTAGATGGCGCAGTCCGATTGGTCTAACTCAATCTGACCTAATGACATCATTATCACATGGCACAGCTGATTTCACAGCTGGTTCTCTCCTGTATCGGTAGCCAATGAGCTCGCTGCTCAACATTCAAGTATATGACTAGTGCTTGCCGTAGCAGTTGCAGCTTGCTTCAGAAACCCTCCACCTTCCCCAGCTCCACCTGTATAGATCTGCTACGAGGTGATTCATGTATGCTATATGGGGGTTATTTCATGTACATCATATTTGCAGCAGCAATATTTCTTACATGCTCACAGCAGCATGTTGTGGATGTATTGGCAGTAGCAACTTAAGTTTTGGTACTTGCTCTGCCGCAGCGTAGCAGATCTATTCCGCCAAGACTAAATACATTAACATAGTCATGTACATTACCATGCCAATCCCTCCGAGAGTTGTCATGCCAGAACTATACTTTTGAATAAAACCTCCATATAAGCATTTCCAGTATGTAGGCAATGTATAAAAAATAAAGCAATGCATGCCTAAAAACACTGTAATGTTTGTCATTTCCCACAGTCAAGTCCCACAACTAGTCACCCAGGAACAAAAACTACCAAATCCAGATGACATGGAAGTCATTCCAATTGAGTCAGATATCATGCAGATCACTCCAACACCAATAATATTTGTATAGAGGGAATGTATTATGTATTGATTGACTTGTTTATGTATTTACCTTTCCTGTTTCATAAAGCCGGTGTTTATGAGCAGCACTTTATTAATTACATTATTATTGGTATTCTTATATTGCACAGGACTCGGTGGTGATGAGAAACATTCAGCTGGTCTGTGAGTGGGTGGAGGAGAACCAACACCACTTTGCTTGGAAGTGTAAGGAATTTAACTCATTAATTCTTGATAAGGGAATTAATCATTAGAAACATTCAGCTGGTCTGTGAGTGGGTGGAGGAGAACCAACACCACTTTGCTGGGAAGTGTAAGGAATTTAACTCATTAATTCTTGATAAGGGAATTAATCATTAATTTTATTTCTAGCTCAGGGTTTGAAAGAACTCGATCTGAAAATTCGAGGTCCACCTGATTAAAACTAAATTCAAATTTAGATTGAACTGCCAAAGATCTTAAGGATGAAGGGGGATGATACCTTGACGGCTATGACAATGTGGAACTTGTTTATAAAAACCATGTTTTGTGAAGGTGAAAGGAATGAAGAAGAAATTCGGGCTACCCTTCCTTTTCACTTTTCAGAGAGTAGAGGACATGGACTTTTTCTTGCAGGAAATAGGAGACAAAAGAGATATCCGTGTGTCTTGTTTACACAACCCTCACTTGTGAATCTACCAGTGTGGTACTATAATGTAAATATTGATTTTGTTTTGTTAAATACCATTACAATTTTGTGTGAAAAGAAGTGTTGTGTTCTTGAAATATATATTATGATATTTATTGTTTTATATCTTCTTATTATAACATTTCATCTAGATTTAAGATTTATTTTATGTTAGATGCAAATTTTGCGAATTTAGGTTAATAGAAACAAATAAATCCAGCGCAACACTTGTAGGACAGTGGAGTATGTGACTATTAACTTACATTTATCTTCTCCCAAATGTTGGAGTGGATGCCTCACTAATCTCAGAGCACATTTGTTATCTTGTTTTTCCTCTAGTGAGGGAAGTGCACATGGCTGGTTTTAGACTACTGGTCACTTATTTCTCTTTTCATTAAAATAGCATAATGCCTATGACATGAAGGTTGAGTCTATCCAAAATTACAGTCAATATTCCATTTAAATGTACAATATATATATAAAAAAATTACAACTAGCCTGTTGGAGTACATGCATTCACTTTGACGTACAAAAACAGATTAGGTAACATAGTCAAACTTTTATTTATTTATTATTATTATTATTTATTACATTAATTAATCAGATGATTTAGCCTAGATTCATCCTAATAAGAAGAAAATATGACAAGCTGACGTGGGGGGGTAGAATGCAAAATGTTTCAATACAAGCATTTCAGTCAAATAATTTATGCAATATTTCAAACCTTTAACCCACTTGGGAAAATCAACCCATGGCAACAGTTTAAAAGTAGTCCAATTCTGTGGAAAAAACGCGGACTTGGCAACCCTGCATCCAACAAGAGCTGCAGGAGTCAAATTTGACAGGTCGAGAATAACGAGAGATGACTGACAAGACAATGCTGGAGTATTTGCTGCTCAACAGATCCTGAGCTCATTGACAAATATCTGATCTGGTAAAATGTGCTCTCTTTACACAGAGTGCGTGTGATCGCGAAATCGAAAGTGAAAATGAACAGCGCGAACGCTCATTCAAAAGAGATTTAAATACTCCGCATACTGAGAGCGGCTACTGATGCGGCAAAATATATACAATATTTAAGTAGTGTATTTAAATGTTTAAGGAGTGGACAAGAAAATCGCGGGAGCGAAACATGTTGCTGGAGCAGGCAGGCAGTCATGGTCAGAGATTCAGCGGGAGCGAGATGAAAAAAAAACTGCCAAATCCTGGACATTTTGGGCTATTAAGAAATCCCGGCCGGGCGCATTTTTTTTTAAATAATAATAATAATAATAATGAATTTCCTTGCACCAAGCACATCACACTCTATTACATTCGTCCATGCTTCTTTTTCCACTCCAACGTTTTCCCACTAAAAGCTGCACGGATATATTTGCTTACCCCGATAGGCCTTTTTTCAATGTAAACTTGATTGAACTATTCACACTTTATATCATCGCCACAATATTGTCATATCACCCAGACCTAACATGCAGTGATGCTTTAAACACATTTGACAAGCTAGTTGATAAAAAACAACAACCGATTAACTATCAAAACTATACATAACAATATTTTTCCCTTATTGGTGCTCTTTTATTCTTTTCATGTTAACTGAAGGCAAATCTGAATGATGCGCTATTTTAACTTTAATCAACAGGTACAATTGACCATGACATCCTCACCTCATCTTATTCCAGAAAAGTCCCTCACCCAATGCTGAATGGAGCTGTACAGCTGCAGCTCACGTGATGAATGTTGGGGTTGTGGGGAGTTCATGTCTGAACTGAAATCAGCACGCTGATAAAGAGGTTGACTGGCACAATATACAAAAGACAAACATACTAATCTTAAATGCATTTAAGTACAAATTACATTTGATTTTTTCCCCAAAGGCTTTACAATACAAGACAAAATAGTGTTTTGTATTTTAAATACATGTATCTGAAATACTACCCATCCCTGATTGCATATAGCTCACGGTATTACACACAATGTGCTTTTCTGGACATTTTAGCAAATGCATCACAAGCACATCATCGCTCTCTAGTGTCCAAAGCGGAATATCGCCTCTCCAAAAATAGCGTTATACTTTTACCCAATAGAGTGCGCTATTAATAGATGCTGCTGTTCTCATAGAGGAAGAGCTATAGAGCCAGTAATAATCAAAACAACACACAGGCCCAAAACTAAGACACACATCTGATCTTTCCCATCTGGAATATGAAAAGAAAGTTTTGAAAATGAACTTGACATGATTCTAACGTTGAATCAAAACAGTGCAATCACTCAATGGACAATTTTTTTTAAATATTCAATGTAAATATATGATCTGTTCTGCAGTGCAATTTAAATCAGTCCAGTTTGCAAAACGTTAGCAATTGAAATACACCATTTTACGTTAGGCAACGAGCTACTTGCTCTCAAGAAAAGGTCAAAGGTTGAACCCCTAAAATGTTAAGGGTGAGCATGCGTCAGAGAGAGTTGTGGAAAGTAAAGGTCACATTCCATGTGTGTGTTAGTGAGTAATATCAATGTGCAGAGACACACTGGACTCCATGTTAGCTTCGTTCTCAGTCATTTCTGAAATCACTAATGATTTCACAAACAAACTTGCAGACCCAAAGAGTGAACAAAATCTGTTTTTATGGCACATGGAAAAAGAAACTTTGTTTTCCAGAAAATGAATGTTTTTGAGGGCTCAACTTTAAGGCACTTTTTAATTGGCTGCAAAATTACAGAATAGGAAATGTTAAACGTACTTTGCGAGAGTGTAGGACTTTAAAACAGGACAATTTACAATGCATTTAATCCAAAAATCAAATCTTATATACTGTTAAATTTACAACATTTAGACAAATCTTTCATAATGTGTTAATGAAAAAACAACTAAAACAGCCGTTATGTCCATGATGACGTTTACATGTGTTCTGGATGGTTCTGTAGGCAGGTGATGAACTCTTTGACTGGGTGACCCTGGAAACAGATCTGATAAACTGCATTAAACAGGGGGAACCTGCAGAGAAACAGAGAAAGTTGACATAAAAAAAAGAAAAATAGGAAAAAATATGTTTTCCATATTGTGAACAGTGCTCGGTAGATTACTTACAAATTGTAGTCCGTTACATGACAAAAAATTGTAGTTAGTAACATTACACATTTTAGGTAATATAATCAGACTACCTTTTGATTACATTTAGATTACTTTTGACCTAACTCATTTATCACACTGATTTAAATGGGTCAAATTATGCTTTTTTAAAGATCATTATTTTGTGTATTTGGTGTAACAGAATATGTTGACATGCTTTAATGTTCAAAAAACACATTATTTTTCAAATACTGTACATTATTGTAGGTCCTCTATGCCCCGCCTCTCTCAAACGCTTCGTTTTCTACAAAGCCCCCTCCTTTGACAAGCGCAGTCTGCTCTGACTGGCCAGCTGACCCAGTGCATTGTGACTGGCCGAACACCAAAAGCACGCGTCGGAAATGTAACGCCCCTTACCATAAACGCGAGCTTCATCTTTCAAAATAAATCTAAAGACAGAGCCCGAAACGGGAAAAGAGTCGCGTGACAGACACAGTGATGATGCAGTACACAAGCCGCGGATAAGACAGCTGACGTGCTATGATTTCTGACAGGCAGTTCACTCTCCTGTGATGTGACCCTGTTCCCCACACACACACACACACACACACACGAACGAACGATGCGCAAAACTCCGCATTTGAAAAGTCAATAGCAAATACTTAAACTAATAACAAAACAGTAGCTGATTCAGAAGCACCAGATTGTCATAGCAAAGTCAGAATTACCTCCTCTCCTAGGTTCACGAAACGGTCGTCCATAAAATGCATTGCTGTTCTGTTGTAAGTAATCTTAAAGATTCCTAAATGCATCTACTTTCGGAAGGCCAAATAAAGTGCTTTTGCTTTCGCCTAGAAACACACAGCGTCTCCCTGACATGCTGCTTCAACACTAACTGCGGTTACTGAAACCACGCCTTCTTTCTTTGCGTGAACATTTGGGCCGCATTATGCAAATATTTCCACATAGTGACATAGATATGTGGGGGCGTGTTAGAACAAGCCGTTTTAGGGGGGCGTGGCAGAGTCTTAACTTTGATAAAGAATATCTCTTTGGTTTTGAGACTTTACTCTTTGCAACTTCAGGGATCTTATCTATGCACAATCAGCTTGTAACACTCCAAAGAGAAAGGAAAACTTGAAAAATCGCATCATATGACCCCTTTAAAAAAAATAA
>NW_015627340.1:27272-30265 GCF_001515625.1 Sinocyclocheilus rhinocerous
CTTCCAAAAGAGGATGATATCCGCTTCGTTATGCCTAGAGCTGATCTGTGCTGGTCGCTGAGGAAATACATCAACTGATGCTTTCACCGTGGATGAAGCGGAGTCCAGCCCGGGGTCGTCACATGTGGTTGCCGCAAGCCCACCGGACGCTCCTTCGTCTAATCCGCCAGCCGTGCCGTTCTCATGCCCGCCCGCCTCTGCTCACTCAAGCCCGCCGTGTGACGCTGTGTTTCGTTGTGAAAGCGAAACTACTTTGTTTGGCCTTCCAATATTTAAAGCGTTTTTATATTTTATATATTTAAAGCGAGTTTTTTGGGCAGTGTAGAGTAGTGCTTGTTGTTTGTCGTTTCTCCGATCACAAAAATGCACAGGGTTTCATGTTTACGCGGCGCGATGCAATGCGTAAAAAGACAGTGAGTCATTATAATCCATAATTATGTCCCCACTGGATGCAACAAATGCCTCGTTTATAATGGGTTTTAATGTTTTTGTCTCGTCGCTCCGGCCGGACAGGGCATCACAGTATGGTGAGGGGCGTAACATTTCTGTCACACGCTTGAGGTATTCGGCCAATCACAACGCACTGGATAGCTGGCCAATCAGAGCACACCTCGCTTTTCAGACCGATGAGCTTTGTAAAAATCGACGCGTTTCAGAAAGGTGGGGCATAGAGGAGCAACAATAATGTACAGTATGTGGAAAATAATGTGTTTTTTGAACCTTAAACCGCATAAACACATTTCATTACACCAAATACACAAAATAATGTTCTTTTTAGCAGCATCATATGATCCCTTTAAATAAGATAATCTTACTACCCAGCACTGATTGTGAAGAGCACAAAGATAGTTACTTTTCCACCAGGTTTTTGTGTTTGAGGATCTGATGAACTTCCGCTGCAGTTGCTGGACCTTGAAGTTTCTGGCCGTTCAGCAGTTCCTTCTCAAGCTCCTCGATAGACTGACAACAAACAAATATTTAGAGATGCACATGAACACTGAAAAATAATGTAACTTTTAATCCTAAGGACCAAACATACTTTCCCCGTTCTAGCGAACGCTTCTCCGATTTTGCGGTTGCGTCCTCCGTAGCAGGTGGTGATGAGGTCGGCGACGCCGCAGCTCTCCAGAAACGTGGCGGGAGAGACCGGACTGGCCGTGCAGAATATCCGAGCAAAGGCGATCATCTCCATCAAACCCAAACGGATCACGGCGGCCTTGGTGTTGTCACCGAACTCCAGACCGTCACAGAAACCAGCGCCCACTGCGACAATGTTCTACAATAAAATCCATTACTTCTTGACTTTTATTCAGCTAAATGCTTCAGAAACTGAATGAAAATGAATGGATAATTGTTTACCTTTAACGCCCCACAGATCTCCACAACGTCAGCCTCCTCCACCACCGTCACACGGAAGTTTTGTGTTTGCATCATTTCCTTCAGCAGGGGTCCGTGAGCTTTGCTTTTACACCCTAAACACAAGATTATAATTATTTGAAGAAATATAGTGGCTGTATATAGTTACAGTGGCATATATGGGCACATTTTCCTGCTGTCATTACCAAAAGTAATATTTCCATTTTTGTGTACTTACCAATCGTAGTTTCACAGAATTTCTCATCAGCAACCTCATTGGCCAGATTGGCTCCCATCAGCACGGTCATGATGATGCCAAGTTTTTCCCTAATGACATCAGAGATCAGTTTCAGTCCGTCAGGACCCTCATCCACACCCTTACGAAACAAACAAAGTGGTATAACAGTGCTGCAGGGCCAGATACAAACTGAAACATAACTACATAAAATAAAAAAATGCATATGAGGAAACCTTAATGAGGGACATTCCCACAGCGTCCATCTTGATGTGACCCTTGATGGTGTCACAGATTCGGGACACAAATTGGTGAGGGATGACGAAAATGAGAATATCTGCACCCTTTACCGCGTCCAACAGATCTGGAACCGCCACCTAAAGAAAAACAGCCATTTATCACTGGATTTATTACACTTTTCTTATATCAAACACCACGTTCACACTCTTTTCTATGAGTTTCAAGATTGGTAAGCAAGGATGTGCTTCTTTACATCATAACTTCACTGCTTAATTTCTAAATTTCCACTGCAGCACTAAATTTACCGTTGTTAACAAGTAATTGGCAATAATGGTTAAAGAGTTCAAGGATTCTAGATGCTTTGTGTTCTCACCACATTGGGCGGCAGCTTGTGTCCAGGCAAGTATTTTACATTCTCGTGTTCGGTGTTGATGATTTCGGTGAGCTTGCGTCCGTTGACCATCTCCTCAAACACCCACATGTTCACTGTGTTTTCAAACGTGTTGTATTTTGCTGCATTGGCGCCCACTATCTTGGCAATGGCAGAACCCCTGAGGAAATGAAAGAACTTTGACATTACAGACAAACTGTAATGGATAAACAGCAGCCAATACTGCTGCTGGATTAAGTAATGACAGCTGCACATCTACTGAGGGCTTAATTAGCAGAAGAACTAGAAGAGAACTTCATTACTGTGACACACATTCTCTAAACTACAGGTTGGCTCCTGACTTTGTTGCAACTGAGAACAGGTGCTGAAGTGGTAAACATTGTCGCATTTACCACTGGTTTTTGGTAAGTACTATACTATATAGTGTTATTTGAAGATATTCAAACATTATACAACTCTTAAAATTGTGTCTGCAATCATAAACAAATACTTCTAAATATAAACTTAATAATCCTCTAACACTGGAAGCATGAAACATGCGATTAAGACACTAATTCTGGATAATAATAATAATCCAGTTCATTACAGCTTTGCTTCAGTATCTGCAACACCATAAAACAGCCTGAAGTTTATGGGTCAGAAAGAAAAGACTGCAAGCCTATTCTTTTGGTTTAATGAGGATCACGGGACACCTGGGTCAATCATTACTCAGCAAATATTACCTCAGCAAGCCAAGCAATGCACATTTGGACATGACACAATAAATGTAAC
>NW_015627340.1:30482-34324 GCF_001515625.1 Sinocyclocheilus rhinocerous
ATATATATATATATATATATATATATATAAATAATTCAATCTAAAATCCAACATTTTTTATAATATCTGTGATATTCCGAGGTTTTCCTGGTTTGCACTTGATATCCGCAGAGGGAAGACGTGCAACCGCATTTATTCAACTTCCTAAAATAGAAATAAATTCCGTTTGTACCTTAAAACAGGCCGTTTCCAAATGTACTTCAGCCAGTAGCTTTGCATTATCACTGTAAAACATTAACCAGCAAAAACAGTGTAAAACAATCACGCAATATAAATGTTACGCACCAGTTGCCAGAGCCGATAATGCAGACTTTCTTGGCCGCCATACTGCGCGTCTGTCCCGGCTGGACTGGCTGTAGGACTTCGGTGTTTGAGAGCCGCTGACGGACCGGAGAGAATCCTGTGGGCGCCCTTTTAAATAGCCCATGAATGCTCCTCACTCCCCTTAACGCGCATTGGCTAATTTCTCATCATACATGAGCGCAATTCAAGGCAGGACTGATTATTGACCAATGATCCGATGATTTATTATTATTAGAAACTATCACTCGTACTGTATTTAGGTTGCGAATTACGTGGGATTTAACTGTTAAGACTCGAAACCACAAGGTGGACATTTCTGTAGGCTAATACACAGAAAAACCGTCAGTAGCATTTTTAAACATTTCTGCAATCACAAAGCACGGTTAAATACACGACCTCGCATTTTCACACAAAAGAGACTCCTGTGGTAACGGTTCGTCGAAATGTAAGTATGCATGTTCTCAATAATAATTATTATTTGAACAAACAAAACAGAACTTTTTCTCTAAAAAAGTACACAAAACATGTTTGTGCTAATTAATCTCTCAGAAAGTTCAGTTGGCATTTAGGCGCCAAAACTGTGCCTTACAGTTTATTACAGTTAACAATAGGCAAAGCCAAAAAATGTGACCCTGATAGCACACGTACATCACGGAGACGTCTATTTGACGTCGCATTTACATCTGCAAGAGGTATTTTTTAGTGTTTGCTCATCTGCAGTACACTATAGGACGTTTCAGATGTCAAATAGACGTTTAGAAGATGTCTTTAAGAGTTTTATGATTTAGAATGTACGTAAAACTGACGTCTGAAAGATGTCTATCAGATGTTTGTACACAGCAGATGCTTTCCAAATGAAGCGATATTGTGCAGAGTATTGCATCGCTTACAGTTCTAATTCCACACCTCAGGAAAAACATTAAGAGCACTGATTACATTTAACACCGGGCTGAGCATTGATACAAGATTATCTTTATTATAACACAAGGGCTAATAGAGAAATACAACATTTGGTCCATTAAAGAAAATAAAGAAAAACAAGACTTTAAGATATAAAAATCAAAACAAATACATGACTTTAGGAAAACAACGAAATGTAGTTAAAACTTAAACTACCCAGAATGTTAAAGTCTTTAGCAAGTTCTAAATGCTTTGAATTACTCGAGTGGAAGAACCCACTGCCTCTCTGCAGCATTAAAACACTTGACCGTTTTCCTAGACGTTTTGTGGGTAGCCATGACCAGTTAGTACTTGCACTGGCAGGTTTTTCATATTGTTCACATATAGAGTGACAAGTTGACTTTAATGACAAGAATTAATCAAATGAACCAATAAACCATGAATGCGTTTCTCTAAATATATCAATACACCACAGCGAGGTTAGAGTGGAAGTACTTTAAAGTCCAGGACAAAGCTTGTGACCAAAAGATCTATAATCAAACAGGTCGATCAGCAGTACATCTAATCTTGTGGACCTAAACGACTATTAAACGGATGAGCTATTAAAAAAATCTTATATATCGAGCGTTGCAGAAAACGCTAACAAGTGAGCTCGCCTTTAATGTCAACAGACTTGTTCAAGGAACTTCCTCCAAATAATTCATCTTCACAGAGCTGAGGTACTACACTATGTCATTATCAGTCATCTATGTTTAACTAGACTAGATCTTCATAAAGTTCATATTATGAGAACATTAAAATATCAAGGACAATATCGATAACTTTAAAAATAAACAATGACCCCTCCAAAAAGTAACTCTTGCTGATTGGTTAATATGGAAAGTGGCGAATGGGCTCAAACATTAGCATGTCTAAGAGCATTCTTGCGGTTTGGAATTTAGTTACATAATTAACAAAATTATCCAACAAAGCCTGTCAGTTTGGTCAGAAATCTACATTTTCCGAAGTGACCGCATCGCAAAATCACCTTGACAAACATTCAGTCACGTGGGAACCTTGAAATATGTAAAAATAAGGATGACAGCAGACAACAGTTTGGCAGAGTCACAACAAAAATAAGGTAATTTCTGAATAAGGGTTATTCTTGGGCAGCTACAGCAGGACAGCACAAGATAAACTGTAATATAACTGTAGTGATCAGCGTCTGCAGCACAGAGCAGCAGGACATTTGCTACCCAGAACCCCCTCTGGTCCTGTGTCGTAACGGCCGCGAGCTTGCTTATGTGTTTCGAATGCCAAGAGCCTGTTCCAGCTCCTGTCTCCTTTGCTGAACCTGAGAGAGCAAGATTGAGAGAAACGTCAATAAAAAGGAGACTGATTTTCCATGCAACCTTTCAGATTTCAAATTTCACAGTGGCTAAATAAGTGTAAATGCATCACCTTTGAATAGAAATATCGGCACACAGCCTCCTGAGCCCAGGGTTGGTGGTAGAACTCAGCTCTCCTTTCCTCCTCTGGGTTTCCAACCACATCTGTCATCGTCTGCAAGGACACCGAATTCAGACGTCAGCAGAACAAGATCTAACGGTTACTGATTAATGGCTTTTGTCTGGAGCAACACACGTTCAGAAACTCGTCACAACCTTCAATCCCAAGGAAATACATGCAACTGCTTTGCAACATATTTTTAGACTGATAAATTACGATTGAGCAAACAGTCGCAAGCTTTATTTTCCCTAGCCGTTTAGAAATTCAGCATCACATACAAATGCCTGTGAAACACTTTCCCAACCCCCACAATCATTACAAGTCCAGTCAGTCCACTAACTAACACTCAGCTGAGCAAATATACAGATGGAGAAAGACTACAGCTCTGGGCGAAGGTTAAACAACCTCTTCCGGCTAGCGAACTCAGAACTTAGCAGAAGCACTGCACTTATGAACCCTGCAGGTTTTAGAAGATAAAATGGAACTTCCAACTTCATGTGTCCATAAAAACATGATATTATCATGGAACCAGGGCAAAAAGTGTTGTAATATGAAGTAGTGTTGTCAAAAGACCCGGTACTTCGGTACCAAGTCGGTACTAAAAAATGAAAACGTTACGATACCAGGTTTTTTTTTTTAAGTACCGAGTACCCGATCAACCCGGTTCTTGATGCGCTATCCGAAAGGTGCGCAAATGCGTTCTCTTCAGCGGGTGTTTTTATATCGCTGTATTTCTGAAGGAAACCGACTGTCTTCAGAAAATGATGGTCATTTTCATTTCATCTTGCCTGTTATGCCTGATAAAGCAGCGTTTGAGCACAGTGCTTATTTGATTACAGCCGTTACCGGGGAAACCTCCATCTCTCCCGCTCTACAAGCGCCTCCTGCTGCCAGAGAATGAATTTGCATATATGCTGTTATTACAGTAGTTAATCGTTAGCATAAACGCGGCTAACACTAATATAATGAGCATTAGAATGAAGTTTCTTTATGAACTTTTTAATGCTCTTATAACTTTTATTAGGGTAAAAAAAACAGGAGGACATGGTGATATTTACAATTTTTACACACCAGAGGCTTTTAAATGAATTGTGAATCTAAAATATGCGTGTTAGAGAATGTACAAATGGTTAACATTGTTTGTGTCATAT
>NW_015627340.1:36500-53867 GCF_001515625.1 Sinocyclocheilus rhinocerous
ATTCAATATTTTAATTTGAATGTCGGATTGAAATGAATGCTGTTATTAGAGTAGTTAATCGTTAGCATAAGCGCGGCTAACGCTAATATAATGAGCATTAGAATGAAGTTTCTTTATTAACTATTTAATGCTCCTATTACTTTTATTAGGGTAAAACACAGGAGGACATGATGATATTTACTATTTTTACACACCAGAGGCTTTTAAATGAATTGTGAATCTAAAATATGCGTGTTAGAGAATGTACAAATGGTTAACATTGTTTGTGTCATATCAGTCAGAAAAGCAGTTCTGTGCTTTTTTTTTTTTTTTAGCTAACTTAGTTGTTATTCTTGGCTGAATAACTCTAGAAGGTTTTAAAAACCCTTTACAATTAAATATTTACACAGTTTGGATTAAATGAAAGTATAGTCACATTTTTTAATTAGCATGTTTTTGTGTTTTGGTTTGGTACCGAAATTGGTACCAAGAACCGTGGATTTTTACTGGTATTGGTACAGAATACTGACATTTTGATACCGTGACAACACTAATATGAAGTGTTTTAGATGCCACTCTCCTTGAAGCATTTGGTCTCACCTTCAAGTCTCTGCACTGAGACTGGAGCCAGTCGTTGATGAAGCCCTGCGGGTCTCTTGCGAAGCTCAACATGAACTCCCTTTGAGTCTTCAGATGGTTAATGGTTTCGATGGTCTCATGGATCTGAGGGATCAAGCAAGCATACATGCGGGATCATGATTACCATTATACAACATTTTAATAACACAACAGTTCGTTCTGGTTCACTAGGTTGTATGTGTACTCAATATAAAGTTCTTTATCGAACTTTTGTATAAGAGCAATCACAATCAATCTTGGTTAACATCGTGCAGGTTTTACTGTAGTCTGATATTTCATAAACACAAAATGGCACTAAATACAAAGGTCAACCACTGACTGTGAAGGACAGATTTTGACTGTTGCAAACTGGGTCAAAGGGGAATGGTCTTAAGTGCGTTAAAGTTCACAGCATGTTTTAGTCAAATATAATAAGAAATTAAAAATGCTTACAAGTTCATAAACACTAGCGATTGTCCAATATTTCCAATGCCAATATTTTAAAGAGCCTGGATGTTACTATGCAGATATAATATAATATAACATGCAATGTCAGCAAATGAATCACAAATCCACTTTTGGTTGAATGTGGTGCCATATAAACTTTTATAGAGGAATCCAAAGGAACTGAACTTTAACCCACAGCTGATTTGTCTTAGCAATTCCATCAATTCACAATCACTCGAGCTGAAAACCATTATTACATCAAGCACGGAGTAACTGTGGCAACAATGTAACCATGGTGAGTCCGGCTGCTATCCCTGAAGTGGTTACTAGACTACTCAAGATTTTCAGCAAACAGAGAGGAATAAAATTAAACATGTCCAGAGCTGACAGAAAGCAGGATGCTTTTTCCTGGACCACTCCCTGGCTTCTTTCCGCAGCAAAACCTTTCGAAAACATTCAGACTGGCGTGTTGCCAAGAGTCACTTTGATATGCAGCAGACAAGCCCAGGATATACAACAAAACAACAGTGCAAAGGCAACGATGGCGCTCCCCCTGCAGTGATGTGCTGAGCACTTTGAGGACTGTTTATTCAGCCAGAACAAAGAGGTTTTGGAGGCTTTCGGCCACATGCAAAACTTTTGTACCTTGTTGTCAAGGCCTGCGATCTCTTGCTGACTGGCCGTGGACAGCAGGAAAGAGTTCATCTGGGTCTTCAGGGTGTCGTCCACCTCCACGTCTATATCGTAGCATGCCGTCTTCTTCTGGTCGTTGGGATCCACGCTGAAATACAAAAGGATGTTTAGATGTTGCATCACAGACAAGGCAGAAACAGCAATTCTGATTGACATCATGTGGTTGACGGTTACCTTATGACATGGTTGATGATGATTGGCTCGGGAGGCATCAGTAGTGCATGCAGCCGTTGAGGAATCTCAGAAAACTTCATCCTCTGGCTTTCAAAGATCTAGAACAATGAGAACCAACAGTTATTGGATCAGAAAGATCTTGAATGAGAACAGACAATTACTGGGTTTCAAAGATCTTGAACGAGGAGAACTGACAATTATAGGGTTTTAAAGATCTTGAATCAGAACCGATAATTATTGTGTTTCAAATATCTAGAGCAAAAGGAACGGGTAATTGGGTAATCTTATCTTTAAAAAAAATATTAATAAGTACAGTCAGTTTTTGTGGCAACTATTGGGTTTCAAAAATCTTGACCAAGGAGAACTGACAATTATTGGGTTTCCAAGATCTTGAACGAGGAGAACCATCAATTATTGGGTTTTAATAGATTTAGAACAAGAAATAATAGATCTAGAACAAGTAAAAACAGCAATTTATTTTATGCAAATTATAAGAGAAATACACAAATCATGGGCCTCATTCATGAAACACGAGCAGAATAAATGTTTGTGTAAATCGTTCCCTTTCGAAAACATTCAGACTGGCGTGTTGCCAAGAGTCACTTTGATATGCAGCAGACAAGCCCAGGATATACAACAAAACAACAGTGCAAAGGCAACGATGGCGCTCCCCCTGCAGTGATGTGCTGAGCACTTTGAGGACTGTTTATTCAGCCAGAACAAAGAGGTTTTGGAGGCTTTCGGCCACATGCAAAACTTTTGTACCTTGTTGTCAAGGCCTGCGATCTCTTGCTGACTGGCCGTGGACAGCAGGAAAGAGTTCATCTGGGTCTTCAGGGTGTCGTCCACCTCCACGTCTATATCGTAGCATGCCGTCTTCTTCTGGTCGTTGGGATCCACGCTGAAATACAAAAGGATGTTTAGATGTTGCATCACAGACAAGGCAGAAACAGCAATTCTGATTGACATCATGTGGTTGACGGTTACCTTATGACATGGTTGATGATGATTGGCTCGGGAGGCATCAGTAGTGCATGCAGCCGTTGAGGAATCTCAGAAAACTTCATCCTCTGGCTTTCAAAGATCTAGAACAATGAGAACCAACAGTTATTGGATCAGAAAGATCTTGAATGAGAACAGACAATTACTGGGTTTCAAAGATCTTGAACGAGGAGAACTGACAATTATAGGGTTTTAAAGATCTTGAATCAGAACCGATAATTATTGTGTTTCAAATATCTAGAGCAAAAGGAACGGGTAATTGGGTAATCTTATCTTTAAAAAAAAAATTAATAAGTACAGTCAGTTTTTGTGGCAACTATTGGGTTTCAAAAATCTTGACCAAGGAGAACCATCAATTATTGGGTTTTAATAGATTTAGAACAAGAAATAATAGATCTAGAACAAGTAAAAACAGCAATTTATTTTATGCAAATTATAAGAGAAATACACAAATCATGGGCCTCATTCATGAAACACGAGCAGAATAAATGTTTGTGTAAATCGTTCATAAAGCTGTTCTTTTACGTAAAAAAACGTAAATTTTCAGATTCATGAAAGTGTTCGTATTTTCAAAATGTTAGTTGGTACCAAAGAAATTTACACCTGCTCCCTGCCATGTGTAAATGGTGCTTAAGCCGTCCAATCAGTGGACAAGAGGCGGGACAAATAATACACCGACCAATCATCCTACTTGAACAACAATAGAGAAGTTAACATTGCTGGTTACTGCATTTTTATATTTAGTAATATTCTTCAAAATGTACTGCCATGGATATTCCACATCATAGCAACCAAATCGACAGCTGGTCGTTTTAAGAAGAGCGCCTGACATTTTTCAGCAGGCTAAAAACGCTTTGGTGGACACACGTTATTGAATATTTATTGTTAGGCATATGGCCTATTAGTCTTTTTTGTATTTATGCAATATACTGGAGCCAAACCTGAGAAAGTAGACCAGAATATTCCACTGCGTTCCTGGACACGCAATTTGCGTAGCTGTAATTATAGGCGGGGATTATGGTAATTGTGAATGAGCGTGAATCAAATCGGAAGTTTACAAAGTGTTTGTGAATCTGGAGGAGAGTTTTCGGGAAGGTCCGTTTTACGCGCAGATTACTCAGAATTTACTCCTATATTTACGAATGTTTCATGAATGAGGTCCATTGTGTTCTTGTTAGCAATGGTTACCTCCAAAGAAACACATGCAGCCATCATCGCTTTGCATCCTTTGGGTCCAATTTGGACATTTTCACTTAGGGGTGTACTCTCTTTTGTGGCCAGCGGTTTAGACATTAATGGCTGTGTTTTGAGTTATTTTGGGGGGACAGGAAATTTACACTGTTATACAAGCTGTACACTCACTACTGTACATTGTAGCAAAGTGTCATTTCTTCAGTGTTGTCACATGAAAAGATATAATAAAATATTTACAAAAATGTGAGGGGTGTACTCACTTCTGAGATACTTTATATATACTGTTTTTTGTTTTGTTTTCCAAAGCACCTAAAAGCCAATTCATACCGCCATACTCCAACAGGGTAAACACAGTCCAAACAAAACAAAATAAGCATGTTTTTGTGGCAGTGTGAACTGACCATAATGCTGTATGTTAGGTGTGAGATTCATTAAACTTGGTTTGCTATAATACATCTATTCATAAGTGCACCAGTGTGAATCACAATTCCCTTCACATTTGCTGTATATCCATAAAGTGATATCTTTGTCATAGTATTCTTTTAGTGGTTAGCTAACTGATTAAGACAGTCTCTGGCTGCCCGCCTACTGGCATAATAATGTAACCTGCAATGAAAGAAGCCCAGGCATGATATTGCTTTTAATTCATCATTTTTGTTGGTTCATGCTGAACTGGTGTTGATAAATGTACTCTTTAATATTAATAAGTCAATTCAATTGGTATTGTCACTGTTTTTAAGTTGCATTGTCTGAAGATTTTTACATTTTTTCAGTGTCCAATTTCTGTTTGATTTATTATGAAGGGGCAAATTATAATCTATATAAAATGAAAACATATATGTAGATTTAATTTATTTACATACAGTTTGAGTAAACGGGAATATATTCTGTGAAAACATGTTTAAGTTTATTTACTTGAATGTTTTAAAATATATTTACATTTATAGGAATCTAATATATTTACATATACATAAATGTAATATGTTAACAAATATTAGAAATTAATATATGGACATATATTGCAAATTAATATATTTACATATACATAAATGTAATATGTTAACAAATATTAGAAATTAATATATGGACATATATTGCAAATTAATATATTTACATATACATAAATGTAATATGTTAACAAATATTAGAAATTAATATATGGACATATATTGCAAATTAATATATTTACATAGTATGATATCTAAATGTATTTACATATAAAGGAAATAAATATATATAAATATTTCCGATAAAAATATATTTACATATGTTTAATATATGTGAAAAATATTAAAAAGCGGCCAAAATCAAATATTTAAATATATATTTTAAAATATATTTCAAAATATATTTACATATATCGTATAAAATATATTTTCTTCTATTTAAATTTAAGATATTTAAATATATGACAACCCTCTACGCACACCTTGGCAATATAATCGCCATTGGCTAGTACATTTTTTTGTTTCCTCGCCAGACTGATATACTATTTTACACACACACACACACACACACACACACACACCCACACGTTTACTTTGATCCATTGAGCGCATCCAAATAGTACAGATCGCTTGACGGAGAGTGAAACTCTCAAGCGCTCAGTCAGCGTGTTTATCGAGTGAAAATCTGTGTTGAACGCCTCTCACACACATACTGGTGTGTAAAATCTAAGAATTTATTAGCCAATGGCTAATGTTAGTCATTATTTAGTCGCCCAGAGTAAGATTTAGTCGCATATGCGAGTGATTTACTCGCAATGTAGAGGGTTGTATGAAAATGTATTTATTATTAATATATTTCAATCTATGTGACTTCTGTATGGGGTATTTCTATAGGCCTACTAAATTGTTAATGGTTGAAAAAGAGCTAAGTGCTAAAGTGAATATAGTTCAAACTAGATCAGTTCTCTGAGACATTTTAATATATTCATTTCTTAAAGAGATGCTGTGTCCATGGTATTGCCCAGGAATATCATGTCATATATAATATAATAACAAAATATGAGATTCCAGCTGATATCATTTTCTGTCTATTGAAAACGACCATAAATTACATAATGATCCTCAAAAATATTAGTGTCAAATCTATAATCCTGTTATTTTACTAGATAATTTCATTGTGCAAATCCTATATTATGATTTCACATGAGATGTAAATATAACACTAAGCCCACTCTTAGAACAACAATTAAAAGCGCACAAAAAAAGTATTTATGAATTGTAATATGCATGTACATGTATTATAATTTATATTATTACAATATTAAAATCACATATTTAACTGTATATTGACGGTATGCGTATGCGTGATGTCATTTTTTCCTCAGTTCGCGCCCTTTCGTTGGTTTGCGCTCTAAGCTTCAATCAGCTCCGTCAAAATGTAAGCTATTTATTTAGTTATTTACATCGATAACATATTTAAGTAAAAGTATCCTCATGATATGTAGACATGATATGAGATTATTAATGCGAGTTACGTCGAAATTGTTTCGGGTTCGTATGACTAATCTCTAGTAGCCTAATAAACTGCTTACAGATGTTATGAACAAAATTTGAGGACATTTATGTAAAATACATAATATTATTCACAGCTGATGTTCCATCAGTGTTTTCCCTCAGAATCACCGTATTGTCATTATTTTCAGCAGTTAATGCTTGTTGCTGGCCTGGCTTTTCATATTCACGTATTGAATGTAAGTGAGTAGTACATTACGTAAGTTTTACATAGTTTTAATAAGATTTGTATTGTCTTTTTGCTGGAGAAAACCACATGAGGTCTCTTCACCGATTCATCTAACTCAGGGGTTTTCAAAGTCTAAGACCCTTTTGACACAACATGTTTCTCATATTTTTGACTTATTATTTTTTAGTATCGTTTAAATAAAAACATTTAAATATAATAAAAAATACATATAATAATTTAACTCAATTTTATTTTTAATTTATTATAATTTCCCCGCGCCTCCCCTGACATGCTCTGGCGCCCCCCTGGGGAGGCGCGCCCCACACTTTGAAAACCCCTGATCTAACTGATCGAATAACTTCCCTCTAATACTGTAACCTGAACACCAACATATGCTAGTGATGATGCAAGTACTGCAGGTAAGACATACAAACAAAATGGAGCTTGTTTACTGTTACTTGTTGCATATATTTTGACATGTTAAGATTTTTGCTGCCAAAGCCAATGAGTTCTTAGCTTTTCTCATTCTTATTGCCAATATTATCACACTGTCCTCCTGCACAAAAAGATTATTGATGAACCTAGTGGGCAACTGATGACACATAGACACATGCCAGAATTTCTAAATATGATGGATGCATGCAAAACTGGCATGAAAGCAAATTAAGGTCTCTCCAGTCGACCCGGTTAAAAAGCGCCAGTCTCTGGAGTTCTTATTAATCCTCTCAAAGAGCACGATGACACTCTTATCAGTGACAAACGGCTGCAGCTTCTAATTGTGCCACGAGATCTGACAGGATAAATTGGCACAAGGGCAGAAACTCTTGACAGTTGCATTATGGAAAATGAATAGTAACTCATTTTCAATGAGCGAGTACCAGAGTGATGAACTCAAAGAGGCTTGTAGGGTAGTTCCATTTTCACACTTTCAGATGATCTGAAAAATTAAGTGACACCGCTAATGTTATAATACGTTATAGGAAGGTAGCACCTATTAGGTGACAAGGACGTTAACGTCAGTTTGCTCAATTACTTACACGCATCTATCACAAACTGTAAAACAAGATCACGTGTAGCCAGTTGCTCCACATTAGAGAGTCTTTTTTTCACCACGGTATTACGGTTTTCTGGACATGGTACTACCGTGTTTTGTTTTAGTTAAAAATGTACCATGGGGATACCATATACAACAAGCATAGGCATTAATAGCTCAAATAAGTATATTATTACTAAAATAATAATTGTATTACTACATAAGCATGCACAACACACACTTTGAAATAGTACAACATCCAGATACCTTTTGCATTGTATTTTTTAACATACTATGATTGTAGGTGCACAAAATCTTTTGCATATCATTTAGGATGGATAGTTTGAAAAATTGGGATGTGGCTTTAAAAGGATATTTGTTCTAAACCCCAAACAAATTGCGCATTCACAACAGCAGCAGCTATGCCGAATCAAGACTAAATGCATCTTTCCAAATGCGTATATTTGATGCGTTTGGAGGACAAGGTACGTCTCAAAGGCACTAGTGTTGCACTTCAAGATCCTCATCAGAATGCACTGACGGTTGGGGTTGTGCTGCCTGAAGTCGTTGGCAGTTTTCCCTGCATCTGCCATAGACGTTCCCACATCAGCACAGAGACGACAGAAGGAAATGACATTCATCAGTCATTTGTGATGTCCCTCACTTCCTTTAAACAACCAGAGCATGTTCTAAACCACCACAAGACCACATCGAAAGCCTGTGGGTGACTTTGGACAGTGCAGTCCAGTTATATGTGAACTGCTGTTTATATTTAATCATGGTTCTGATGCCAGTAGGCCACTTTAATATACATTTTCCTGAGAAGAGTCGGGTCGGATGTCCTCCAACGATCTTGATGGATGTCTCACTCATGTCCTGTATCCCGACACAGTCTGATGCTCATGAACATCCCCTTCATCTTTCATCTCCCTCTTTCTACTTTCCATAATGAAGGTTCAAAATTAATTCTACCTGCTGTTTGAATTCATGAATAGTTCTGAGGTAAGTGAACAGTAAGGCTTGAAATCGGGAGCCACTTAAAATTCAGAACCATTTTTAGTCCATTTTTATCAAGAATACTGCAGCTGAATAATTTCCATGACGTCCAGTTTTGTTAAGAGTTATTCAAAGTCTGCGTTCTTTTGTTGGTGGAAATGGAAAATTATACTAAAATACTGTAAAACTACTTTTCCGCTGTTGAATTTACAGCATCATGGCTAAAGAAATGTATTGTAAGCTTGCAGTCTTGTACATGTCCATTAATGTGGATAAATCCTTAAGAATTATTCTAAACTCCTTCTACTTCTGAAGTTAAACATGAACAATCTACTGACATCCACCTTAAAGCTTAATGAAGTAACAGTGAGACGTTTGTAAAATTATGAATGATATTTATTATACCTTCATAGATAAATAGAACAGCCTATTATCTGCCGACTGCACTATCAGGCAATATGTATGTTTGTAGTAAAAAAAACAAAGGAAAGAATAAGAGTACTAATGAATCTGCTGATTATCATGATAACACTGATAAGAATATTTTATCATTCTTTAACATCACCTTTACATATCGGTGGTCTTGTTTGTGCTTTGATATGAAGTTTGCGACATTAACATACGTCTGCAAGTACAGAATTCAAATAAACAATAAGCTGTTAAAAGCACAGTTCAATTTTCATTAACAGAATCCAAATAAAGACAGAAGAATAACAGTCTCACACGAACAAACACACGTACATAGATGCACACATATACGTACGCACAACTACAATAGTTAGCGTTCGTGACTGGTGTGCCGTACGAGCGATCGGTCTGATCCACCCAGCGATACAAACTCTTTGGTTTGTTACATTCCAGATCCTGGAAAGGCTTTCATCCAGAAACAGACCAGACCAACACCACGCAAATGATGAAACATTCGTCACAAACATTCTTGTTCAGTCACACCTTCATGCACACATAAACAATCATGTATTCGTAATCATGAATATTTTAAGTGTCCAAATATCTTTTGGGGACTTCCCATTCACACATTTCTTGTTAGTCATATATGCTAATTATACAACAGACTAATCCTAAACTTAAAGGGTTAGTTCACCCAAAAATGAAAATTCTGTCATTAATTACTCACCCTCGTGTTGTTCGAAACCCGTAAGACCTTCGTTCATCTTCGGAACACAATTTACGATATTTTTGATGAAATCTGAAGGCTCTCTGACCCCACCATAGACAGCAAGGTAACTACCACGTTCAAGGTCCAGAAAAGTACCAAGATGATCGACAAAGTAGTCCGTGTGACATCAGTGGTTCAACTGTAAAGTTACAAAGCTACGAGAATACTTTTTTGCGCAAAGAAAACAAAAATAACGACTTTACTCCACATTTTCACTTTGGATGTGCGTTCACAACAGTACCGCGCCACCACACGCTCGCGTCATGATACTGTCGTGAACGCGCGTCCACAATTAGAGGCGAAAATGTAGAATAAAGTCATTATTTTTGTTTTCTTTTCTCGTAGCTTCATAACTTTACAGTTGAACCACTGATGTCACACGGACTACTTTGTCGATCATCTTGGTACTTTTCTGGACCTCGAATGTGGTAGTTACCTTGCTGTCTATGGGAGGGTCAGAGAGCCGTCACATTTAATCAAAAATATCTTAAATTGTGTTCCGAAGATGAACGAAGGTCTTACGGGTTTCGAACAACACGAGGGTGAGTAATTAATGACAGAATTTTCATTTTTGGGTGAACTAACCCTTTAAAATAAAACGTTTTGGCATTTTTAGATATGAATTTATACATTGATTAGTTTCTTTTTGAACTGTTGTATCCTTGATGTTCTCTCTAGTTTTGTCAGCTTGCTATTATTCTGGGGTCATTGAGAAATTGTATCCTCACAAGAACAGTAAAACCTGCACACGAAAACAAACTTTACACCATCTTCCAACACTTGTATATAATTGAGGCAAACTTGGCGATAGTAATAATGAAATCTAAATAAAACTAAAAACATGCACAAGACGACCAGCATGCATTTACAAGATGAGACCTTTAACACAATGTCATATGGGACCTCAACCCTCCAGCATCCCAAAACCCCCCTTTTAATGCTTGTAATGGCCACCTTTTTCGGGAAGTTACATTCTCGTGAGATACACTGAGGCTGAATCGATCCAGCAGATGGGACAAATGAGGCTACATACAGTGAATAAGCGCTATATCTACTGACCTACGTAAGCCACTGGTCTTAAGACAGTTTAGAGCCATCACTATGTACACAAAAGGCATCAGGGTCCAGCTGCAGAAAGCTATTTGATGTCCAGGTCACGTAATGTGTAATTTCTTAGACTTCAAGGAGTTTTGTTTTTGAGGCAGTATTTCCTTGAAATGTTCAAAAAACATCAAAAGTTTTCCAAGGAACATTTTAGTGAAAATATACTTTGTTGATCGGTACCATTCCTCTGACGTCTGGATATATCTCAAGACATGGTGGTTTTCTAGTGTGTAGCAGATCCAGAAGGTTGTTCTGTATTGTCCGGTTGTGAATGGGGCCCGTACTGATGTGGTCAGCTTTGGTTGTTCTCTGTCAGGCTCTTACTTTACGCTCAACAGGTGAAGTCTTCGAAGTTGCCCTGGCCAGGATGGTGAGGTAGCATGTTGGCTGGGTAGGTTGACGGGGTACCAAGGTTTTCACAGGGAGCCTGAGAGGAAAGATAGATATTCAGAAACTGCACAGTGTAAACGGAATACTTCCTACAATTAGGCAATAAGTAGCATGTGAAACATTACACAGTATGAAGCAATAACTATTTCAAACATGACCTGATTTTGTACATGTGAATTCAGCGAGTGGCATCCAGTTACCATCTCCAAAAATACAGTTGTGTAGAAATGTCTGAACTTTTGTCAGTTTAATCAAATAATAACTCAAGATGATGCAAAAAAAACACAGCTGATATAACTACTATTTCTGGCAATGGAAGCTGAGCACGTTGCATTGTGGGATACAGCACCTCATGCAGTGTTCTGTGTTGTATAGGCACATAATGTAGTTGGTCTTCTGGTTAAAAAAAACTGCATACTGTCCACAGTAAACATACTGAATACTGCAGACATAGTATGAGTAGTACGACAGTATACTATTCTGGACATAGTCTTTACTGTCTGTAAGTATGAGTTTATCAGCCAACACAGATACTGATCTGATAGTTACTGACGTGACGCTTCACGTCATCCAGGCTGAGAACGGCTCCTCGCTCGTTGTTGCTGCTCCGCTGGTGTTTCTTCTTGGAACAGCGACAGAGTTTGAACTTGATCACCTTTGAAGAGAGAAAACAAACACACAGGTAAAACCTGCTGTTCAGTTCACGCTATGATATCTGCTATGGATGGTCATGTGGAGAGCTTTTTTTTGAAGGTTTTGATCTTATTGGAAATTTTACTTGAACATCTGATATAAATCAGAAAAGCATGAAACAAATGTGATAACAACATCCAATGATAACTGCCGAAAAACATCCATTGTGAGATTAGAATGGCAGAAATGGATGCATGGAACTGAAAACTTGGGGGTTTGTAGATGTAAGACTAGCGAAGTCCTATTTGCATCTTGTTTCCCGAGTAAAGCACACATTCAGAAAATTTCCAGGAACTCAATTTTCTTGTCTCCAAATGCTGCTTTACTAGAGATTGACAGAAACAATATGAAGTAACAGATCTGAACTGGTAACTGGGGCTTTTCCCCCCAGTTCCCATGAGGGCCTCCTGACACACAGAACAACATGATGGATGGATGATGTATTGTTTGTTATTGGCTTTTGGCTGTCATGTACCAGCCAGATTACACAAACACAAGTCCTGGAACTGACAGTATTTGTGTCGCATTTCCTGCAAATGATGCCAGCTTCCACCTGCCATATCTGACAGCCTGTCTTACATCTGTGTTCTAATGTCACAGGCGTTACTCAGAGCCTGCCGTTGAGTCTGAATCAGACTCTAGGGACTTTTCACGTGGAGTGTCAAAATTGGTGCATTGCTAGATTTATTTATATTTTCCACAAGAATGGTTTTGGGTAAAGAACCCCCAAATGAAAGCATTAAAAAAGCATAAAAATGACTTAAATGTCTCAGTTGCTAAATAATATATTCCTCATGCAAAACTGTCATACTGCTTCATAAGACTTGCCCAGAGCCTGGTCACTACTGTTAAGTTCTCCTAAAAGGTCTGTACATACAAATTGAAAATCATGAATCACTATGTAATGTGTGATTTTGGTCAGAATAAAATAAGCATATTGGGTGGATTCATATTTTTTTCTCTCTCTTTCTGATAAAGGCCCCCAAAACATCCCACATTTCTCCATTGGGAATGATGAGATAAATACAATAATTCTGTCAAGAATGCAGAAACTGTTTTCATAAAGCAGTATGAACAGTCTGCTAAACATCTCCTTTAGCATTCTACTGAAAAAAGAACGTCATTCATGTTTGAAACTACATTAAGGTAAGTCAGTTATGACAGATTTTGCATTCTTGGATGAAATATCCCTTTTACATTTCATTATTTGTCTCTTTTATCTTTCAGCAGAAACACCTTGAATGCTTGTGCCTTTGCCTTTGTTTTCCAAAGGCTCATGTGAGTCTGTTGCACAGAGGTGCAAGTCAGCACTTCCTGTAAAAGATCATGTGATCTGTTATCAATCACTGCCATACAGAGATACCCAAGGAGCGCCCGAGAGAACAGACAAGAAAAATAGCTCTCCTGGCACCGCCTCCCTATTTTTAAAGTCATATGTCTTGATGCATTGCAGGATTGGGTGTTTGGCAAAGATTTTGCCGCCAATATAACATTAAGCAGAATCATGAGTATTGTGATGATTTATGACTCACGGCACCAGAGGTATTTTTCTATATCTATATTAATCAACACTGCCATCTAAAATGGCCATATGGTCAAAATACAAAAACATACATTTGTCAATAGGGGGAATAATGCTGCAATACCTTTTACACAACGTCGCCCACCCAAGTGTGTAATACTTTCGCAGATGAGACCAATGGTTATCAGTCATCTTCAACAGAAGATCGGAGGACAATATTCTTAGCAGACGTTGGGTTGATTAAGATGCTAATGACAGAGTGTCTGCATGCACACCAAAATTATTTCTTCATAATGCTCGAAGCACTGCATCTGCCAACAACATTGAGTCCTCGACTTGCTTTGAATAAGATTCTAGTAGTCTGCTTCTGCACTGTTCTGCTTGCCTGCCTGCTGGATTGCCTATCATCATAGCCGATGACAATTTTCCCCAATCAAGAGATAATTCCACCCTTCGCCTTAAGGTATTGATATCTCGAAAGCAATCACATCCTGAGCAAAGGCTTGAAAGCTAATGCTATATTTACACTCCGTTCATTCAGATGCTGAGTGTGGCAAGGGGTCTCAAGTGGAAGAAAGCTTCAATGCTAAGAGAGCACTGCTTTTGTGAAGGTCATATTGAACACAATTATGGGGGAAAGGAGAATATGTGCCATTTTGAGTGACAGAAATTTCCACAGCTATCAAGTTTCAAGGTAATTAGCTCTGAAGGGTCTTTAATACATTGAGAAAAGAGGAAATAACAGGTGCAGGTCTGGATTTGAGTCATGGAGGTCTTACCTCATACAGATAGTCAAAGAGCTCCAGGATGGTTAAGATACTGGCCCCGATGAACAGGCCCATCTGTCCGCCAATGTCACCTGAAACGGTTTAGTTCAGTAATTAGCCACATGAACAAACAAACAAGCTTTTCAACATATCGTGCTTAAATGGATTGTAAAATTACAAGCTGCTGTTTGCTAATTTTTTTAATGTTCTACAACTTTATGGTCTTTATATTCTCAGTTTACAGCCACTATAAGTTAGTTATTGGTAGTTAGACTTTCTGAAAAGTGACAAACTGACGTCTTTTGAGAAAGGTATTTTGTAAACAATTATTATTTTACAGGGTGCCCACAGTGAAAGAAAACCTGGAAATATCAAAGGATAAAATTATTTCAAGGCTTGTGAATTTATCTCTTGACATAGGAAACCGCAGCTCACCAAGAAGGCCGGCTAACTCGTAGGCTTTCTTCTGCTCGATGGTCTCGTAGTTGAGGGCCTCGAAGAAGATGTCCAGCACCAGGATGTTTTCTCTAAAGGGCAGAACAGAAGGGAAAGGTGAGAACACCCCAACTGCATTTACTTCCACAACCCTCCCAATCTTTCACACCATCTTCCAAGCATTGATCCACAATCTGTCAATTTCACAGCATTTCATTCTCTAATCTTCCACTGCTGTAAGCAGATGGGGTTGGAGTCGAGCCAGCAGAGACCTCGGGCCATTTTAGACACAGCTGGAGTAGATTCTGAGTGTATCTGTTACGTTTTTGCACATCAAGTAGTGGCACTTTAGACTTTATATCATATTGATATCATTTACTTTACTTCTTAGAAAAAAATAAGTTTTTATTAAGAACATTCACTGCAGATGGTGAAAGTTTACATTTTTTGATCCCCTCTGAATACATATTAAATGTTTAGTTAAGGTACAGATGACAGCTGCAGTTATTTTATGAGTGTTTGCCCAAGCTCTACAAAGCTACCTAGAAGCCAAAAACACTAAAAAGGTTAGCCTTAATGATTCTTTTGCAGCAGGTTTATCGAAGAATGCTAATGAGGTGCTACTCTAAAGCCAAGTATCTTTCCCCTTTAAAACCCAGACATTACATCACATCATCTGGGTTCAAAACATCAGCATCTCAGCTTTAAATTAATACATAATCCTACTAATATCAAAGACAAGTAGATAATAGCAGATTTATGATTATGTATGATTCATTTCCTAAATTTAAGAAACCATGGCAAGATATCTGATTTTGAGCATTTTCACTGGATAGTCATCAATATTTTTGGGAACAAGCAGAAAACTAAATAGAGGCATTCAGCTGTTGCGTTTAGAAGATTAAATTCTCCCAAGGTCTTCTGTAACTTCTCTTTTCCTGTTCTGAATGTAAAATACTGCAAATAATTTGCAATTGTTCCACTTGACTTCTCTTTTCATTTTCTAAATGCAAAATACTGCAAATAATAGTTCTTCTCCATTTAGATCATGCAAATATAAGAAAATGGTTTCATAAAATTTTGATCAATTTTGGTCACTGTTTTGTGCATTTAGCCTGCCGTAATAATTTCACAAATTAAAGTTTAAGTCAACATGGAACGGCACAACCAATTTCACTGAAGTAATAGTTAACACATCAGCTGAAAAGAAGAGTCATTTTATTTTGATAAATTAGGAACTAAATTTTTTCCTTTAGAATAACATACACCAGTTAATAGTTCATAACAAGCTGACATTAAATATTTACATCTTAGCATGTAAATTTATACCTAAACCAGTATAATTGCCTGTAGAATACACAGCAAACTAAGAGCAGCAACTTTCTTGACCTCCCTCTGTAAACTTAATCAGGATTCGTGTTGTTCCAGATGGCTGCGGATGTGGAGACATTTCCTGACATTTCTTAGCGTGTTTGTCAAAGCAGTGATGTGTTACATGTCTGTCATGCTGTTGTCTGGTCTTTAAGCTGTTCAGATGATTGGCGCTCTGGATCTTGCATGAGGGCAGACAGAGATCACGGTTAATTACTGACGAGGCGCTAAACAGCTGCTAATCTGGACAATTATAAACAACACTTAGGGCATAACAAACAACCATAAATTACACGTTTCTTGAAATTGGCAATTTGTGATTTACTGAAGTTTATGCTTAAAACTAGGGCTGCACGATATATCGTTTCAGCATCAATATTGCGATGTGTGCATCTGTGATCGTCACATCGCAGGATGTGCGATGATTAGTATACTGATCGTTATATTTTTACTGATTGTTTTCTTTGCTCACACACAGACACGATGTCTACACCGGACGCGACAGCTGTACAGAGATACCCATTTTAAATACATTTAGTAGCAGAGCTACTGCACGCGATTTTCAGTGCTGGAAATCCATTTATCCTTTGTTGAAACTTCCACGTCGTCTAGGAGAGCGCAGGTCACGGTTGCTTAGCAACGGCAGACGCCACGAAAGCGCAAGCTCCCGAGCGCTTTGGAAAGAAGGAGAAAGCGGCGCGACTGGCGTTTTCCCGCGCGTTTTTAGGCACGACATGTGAAAGGCCCCAAAGTCTGCCTACACTGGACGCGACAAAGCGACCGTTGCATATCATTTGAACTTTGTGTCAGTACGTCATAAAGAGAACGCGGCATCAGTTTACTGTCGGGGATTTGTCATGTTGCGCCACATCCAGTGTAGTCAGTCACACAGCATCACTGATTATAATGGGTTCATTGTATTTTGTTGCGCCGCGCCGCTTGCGTCCGGTGTAGATGCACGTGAACACTGAATTCTGTTCACTTCTGCGTCTATTTGTGCCTGAAATACTGTGCTCTGCAAGTATCCTTGTAAACGCATTTGCATATGGCTTAGGTGAAGGGAAACAATTGAGAAAGAAAATGG
>NW_015627340.1:64557-64972 GCF_001515625.1 Sinocyclocheilus rhinocerous
GGCATCAGTTTACTGTCGGGGATTTGTCATGTCACGCGCCATCCAGTGTAGTCAGTCACATAGCATCACTGATTAAAATGGGTTCATTGTATTTTGTCGCGTTGCATCGCTCCACTCGCGTCCGGTGTAGACACGGTGAGAGCCATGCAGATGCACGTGAACACTAATTTGTTCACTTCTGCGTCTATTTGTGCCTGAAATACTGTGCTCTGCAAGTATCCTTGTAAACGCAGTTGCTTATAGGTGAAGGTAAACAATTGAGAAAGAAAATGGATGTGGAACAGTATATTGGTTCACAGCAGTTTAATGTTCCTGAGGCTTTCTGTGTCATGAATGTTAATCAAACAAAACACAAAGAAAAATCACTTTTGTATGTTTAACACAGATTTGTTAGATTTAATTTATAGTGAAAACT
>NW_015627340.1:64990-65590 GCF_001515625.1 Sinocyclocheilus rhinocerous
GAGCGCTTTGGAAAGAAGGAGAAAGCGGCGCGACTGGCGTTTTCCCGCGCGTTTTTAGGCACGACATGTGAAAGGCCCCAAAGTCTGCCTACACTGGACGCGACAAAGCGACCGTTGCATATCATTTGAACTTTGTGTCAGTACGTCATAAAGAGAACGCGGCATCAGTTTACTGTCGGGGATTTGTCATGTTGCGCCACATCCAGTGTAGTCAGTCACACAGCATCACTGATTATAATGAGTTCTATTGTATTTTGTCACGTCGCTCCACTCGCGTCCGGTGTAGACACGGTGAGAGCCATGCAGATGCACGTGAATCTGATTTTTTTTCATATCGCAATATATATCACAGAAAACATATCGCTATGTGAGTTTTATCCAATATCGTATTTTCCAATAATAGAGCAATTTAAGATATTTTTGATGAAATATGAGAGCTCCCATATACAGCAAGGTAACTACCACGTTCAAGGTCCAGAAAAGTACCAAGATGATCGACAAAGTAGTCCGTGTGATATCAGTGGTTCAACTGTAAAGTTACGAAGCTACGAGAATACTTTTTTGCGCAAAGAAAACTAAAATAACGACTTTATTCCACAT
>NW_015627340.1:65683-65784 GCF_001515625.1 Sinocyclocheilus rhinocerous
TGGCATGATAAGGGTCAGAGAGCCCTCATATTTCATCAAAAATATCTTAAATTGTGTTCCGAAGATGAACAAGATGAACGCGGGTTTGGAACGACACGAGG
>NW_015627340.1:72626-75950 GCF_001515625.1 Sinocyclocheilus rhinocerous
TCCGTGTGACATCAGTGGTTCAACTGTAAAGTTACGAAGCTACGAGAATACTTTTTTGTGCAAAGAAACCAAAAATAACGACTTTATTCCACATTTTCGTCTCTTCTGTGTCACTTGTGGACACGCGTTCACAACGTCATTACGAATGACGTCATTACGCCGGATCTGGGTCAGCGCCGTCACACGCTCGTGGCATGATACTGTCAGAGAGGGTCAGAGAGCCCTCATATTTCATCAAAAATATCTTAAATTGTGTTCCGAAGATGAACGAAGGTCTTACGGGTTTCGAACAACACGAGGGTGAGTAATTAATGACAGAATTTTCATTTTTGGGTGAACTATCCCTTTAAAACATGCTCAGAAAAAAAACCTTTGCCAACTGCAAGAAATATTCTTTAAAAAGTCATTTTATCAATTATGTAAATATTTCTCATTTTAAGTGACTGTACAAACTTCACCTTGTTCATATAAAGTTGCGCAATGTCAGATTAGCAAAACTGCTCAGTGTTTTGGTGTACCGAGTTTTCCGAGATATCTAGTGCAACGTGAGAGAAATATAAACCGACAAATGTCTTGTCATGGCCAAAACTCTAGGATTTGGGCTTGAACCCAAGACTCACGCGATGTACTGCTCCGTCTTGTTGAACTTCTTGGCCAGGTATTTGGCAGAGGCTTTGCTGGGGATCTTGACGAAGGACAGCTCTTTGCCGTAGCGCGTCATGTTGCAGGGCGTGTCGCAAACGCAGTAGTCATTGTCTCTCTCCACCAGAAAATCTAGAGCCGGAGAAAAAGACAGAACATTTCTCTTAACCTCAAAAATCCTGGCTGGAAAAACAACGGGACAGATGATGAAGTATAAAAAGGCCTGGGGAAGTGGGTGGTGCGGTTAGAAGGGGTCATAAATCCAGCTGTCACATCATGGCCTCAGGTTCAGGAGAACTGGCCTCTAGACTGAAACGCTTTCAGAACGAATTTCTCACCTAGAGCGGGATCTGCACATTCCTTGTACTGTTCCGGAGTGCAATATGGAGCGTCTCCTGAAGACAGAAACACAGCCTATAAGCAAAGATGACTCCAAGAAACATATGCAATACAGTATAATTTTAGTTGCAACTGTAATTTTATTATTTTAAATCTCATTTCAGGTCATTTTAACCCCAAAATCAAAATAAGAAAACCAAACTTATTTTAGGATCATTAAGTTTTTTTCTTTTACAATTTGCAATTAATAACAATTAAGCACCATTACTGTATTGATTGTGGAAACATTTGATTATTCAATTTCTGTACCTGAATAAAGTTAGACTTGCCTGAAAAATATAAAGCACTGATTATTTCATTTGTATCTTTGTTCTGTTATTTATCTATCCAAGAAACATATGCAATACAGTATAATTTTAGTTGCAACTGTAATTTTATTATTTTAAATCTAATTTCAGGTAATTTTAACCCCAAAATCAAAATAAGAAAACCAAACTTATTTTTTCTTTTACAATTTGCAATTAATAACAATTAAGCACCATTACTGTATTGATTGTGGACATTTTACTTTACTTCACTTATTATTTTTAATGGTGATTTTTTTTTAATCAGATTTCCATTACTGCAATAAGGTCATGGAAATAATCTTGTCTGGACACAGTGATTAATTCATTTATTGTCATTTTTATTTATTTAAACTACCACAAATTAGGCAGTAGGGCAAGTTAATTGCCATAAAAATTTCAGTGCAATAAATAAATAAATGTCTAAAACAGGTTTTATAATCCTCAAGAAAAATAAATTTCTTAGTTTCCTTACCTAAAAAAATAAAATATATATATAAATTATGAAGTATATACACTATAATAGTATTTGTGCTGTCTTTAATTTATTCTGATGTCAACAAAAAGAGAGGGATTTTTGTGACTTTATTACAGTAATGAATCTAATGAGAAACATCATAAAGAATAATGAGAATTACAAACAAACCCTGAAGTAAAATGCCCACACTCATTACAGTGATGAGAAATGTGCTTAATTGTGATGCAAATAACAGTTACTATACAAAATAGACTTCATTTGCTTCATATATAATGTATTTTCTTATTATTTGCTTTTGATTTTGGGGTGAAATAAGAACTGAACGTGTTTTTGTGTGAGTTACCCTTTAAGAAAAGCATGAGGATAAAGAACAAAAGATGTGCCGCAGAGAGAGAAGAACACAATGTTCTGGCTAAAGGTGAAATGAAACAGCCTCTGTCTGTCTGTTCATTAAAACGTGCCGTCGTCCATCACGCAGTTGTTATCAGCTCTGAACATCTCCACAAAAATCTGATTTCCTCTTTTAATTAATTTGATTTATCCAGGTCTTGAAGTTTCCTCGAATAGTTTAAGGAATCTTGCAGAGAGAGAAAGAGCGCATACAGTCGACGCTGAATGAAAAACATGTCTAGACCACATAAGCAAATTAGAATGTTCTTGTAATAATAAACTAGTTTGCTTATCAACAAGGCTGTGTTAAAATTAAAGTTGGCTACAAATCTCTAGTTACAGTAAAAAATGGTCTACAAAGCTACTGTCTGCGAAGTTGCTGTTGATTATAACGATGTTGTCCGCATGCAGTGCAGACAGCTTTGCTGATTATAACCAGAGCGTTCCAGTTTTGTCACAGTGTAGATGGCACTGAAGATACAGCAAATCCCTGTTTGACGCAGTTCAGATCTAGTTAATGACAAAGTCTTTAGAGATGATCAGAGGGACGTGTTTCAACCGGCCGCACAGAACTCAGTGGGGAGCTGGATCCAAACAGGGCTGCATGAAACTGTGGTTTTCTACTTGCTGAGGTTAAAATCCTCATACTTTCAATAAGCCAAAAACTAGCAACTAGAATTTAAGCAAGACGACGTGCTAAACAGCTTTAGGAGCACAGCGGGGGTTTAAAAATCACAGGCTTAAGAAGCAACAGCTTGAAAACATTTCATTCACCACAAGAATGAGCAATTAATTTAATCATTCATTAAATGACTGGTGGCCAGACCGCACTAAATTAGTAGAGACACTAAAAAAGATGAGACTTTGCGTGAGATTTCTTTCATTGTAGTTACTAATTTTAAGATTTTAGGGGGTTTGAGAAATCAGGCTACAGAATAAAACCAAAATGATGAACTTCAGGACAAATATTTGTGCTTTTTCCTCTCTGCCCCACGCGGCGCGAATCCCGCGTCACGGACGAGCCGTTCATGCTTGCCGCACTCACGCAGCCTGTCTCGTAATGCTCGTTTATACTCGCAGCCGGCTCCGCAAGTCTCCACGAGCGCATCTGGCAGTATGGATGAGGCTTGA
>NW_015627340.1:76367-78394 GCF_001515625.1 Sinocyclocheilus rhinocerous
ATATCTCGCAATTCTGTGAAAAAAAAGTCAGAATTGTGAGATAAAAAGTCGCAATAACCTTTTTTTATTTTTTATTCAGTGGCGGAAACGGGCTTCCATATACATGTGATGCTGCAGTCAACCAAACAAATGATCTTAAAAGGCTGCATAATGTTTCTGCACACATTTTGGAACAGCCTTTGCAAAAAGTCTATTTGGCACATCACTAGGTTTTGGACAACGTTATAATCCCTGAAGACACCTCACTATCAGCTTGAGAAATGCACACACACGTACACCACAAACAAATGCTACACATGCACTAAAAATACACACACACAAACTCCAGACACAAAAGGTAAAGCAAGCTAATGCTTTACATAACATTACTGCATGAATTCACTATCTATAAACTTTCTACTTGAAACATTAGAGGAATGTTTTAGGTTCAAAACAATGCAAGCTTCACCGACAGCATCGGACATGTTGACTTCGCTCTGAAAACTAGTAAGCTGGCAACATAGGCAGCATTTGAAGGCATTATAGGAGGATCCTCAACGTGAACACTGTTCGTGTTTTGGCATGTATCCAATCCCAGAATGCACTGCAACCAGCTCAGTGGAAAAAAGGCTGTTAAAAATAGTTTAACATTATTAAAAAGCAATTTTGCCCAACATTTGTGCATATTACGTATTTTTCCGCTAATTAGGATATTGCCTTGTTAGCGTGGCAACATGCTAATGTCACAGTGTTAATAATGCAACATTAATTGCGTGACGCGAATGCCAGTGACTAATGAATCTGGCACATTCTATAGAAAGCCTCATTTACTCAAAGGTGTGTTTGCGAACAACACGGAATTAATTTTAAGAAAATAGCATTGTTGTGTGGACAGAGCAATACAAATTTCCCGTTGAGTATTGAGTGGTGGATACACAAAATAATCAAACAAAACCACATTTTTGACCCAATACCTATTGGTATGGTAACAGGCATTACAAATTGACTTCAGTTAACCACATATAAACATTATTCAGTCTTCAGCACAGTCTGAGAGTAGCATCCATTAGTAAATACAGTTGTCAGAGTGACAGACGGAGATGGATGCTAATCCTGTAAAAGCCAGTGACATTGAATCTTAGTGATGCCTCTAGAGATGCAGGCTTGATCTTTGTGTAAGAAGAAAATTAATGAGGGGAAATGTTACTGAAATCAATCCACTGCACATGGGAGACTCAGTGACCTCCAATTACAAGAGCAGAGATCCGTCTGTGCATATCAACCACCTTTCTGTCTCTTCATCCAGTCAGATCGTCTGCCCGTCTCTTTGACTCTTTATCGATCACATACACCTCGATTTCGACTGTTCCTTTCAATCACTGAAACAAAGTTGCTGTTTTTATTTTATGATGTGGCCTTTATGAAAATTAAACATGGATTCTGAGAATCCTATAAATAGATAATATTTATTCCAGGCAGCAGGGTCGACCTCTGTGTCGTCCATTCGCTCTCATTTGAAAATCGAATCATGTTTGTGCTTGTGGGAGACCAAATTTATTCTTGGGTGAATCTCACAAAGCTGTACACATCATATCTCAGTCCAAAATCAAACAAAAAAACAGGAATTCATATTTTGAATAGTGAAAAAGCTTATTTTATAACAATGATATTTTTTTGAATAGTGAAAATGAAGTATATTTTATGACAGTTTTTTTTTCCAGTAATGTATACATGAGCAGCACTGTGGTAGCAGTGGACTCGTTCGGACTCGTTCAGATTCATGGGCACCATCTCACATCACATCGACTCAGCAGAGGCTGTACTTCCTTCGTCAGCTGAAAAAGTTCAAGCTGCCACAGGTGCAGACGACACAGTTTTACTCAGCTGTTATTGAGTCGGTTCTGTGCTCTTCTATAACTGTCTGGTTTGGGTCAGCCAGCAAATCAGATTTAAGAAGACTGCAACAGACTGTTAGGACAGCTGAAAGGATAATTGGTGTGCACCTGCCCAATCTTCAGGACTTGTACAACTCCAGAGTGAAGAAACGG
>NW_015627340.1:79673-97375 GCF_001515625.1 Sinocyclocheilus rhinocerous
CATCACAGACCCCTCTCACCCCGGACACAACCTGTTTGCACTTCTCCCCTCAGGCAGACGCTACAGATCTCTGTGCACTAGAACATCTAGGCATAAAAACAGTCTCCCCCCACGCCATCTCCAGCTTAAACAGTTAACACAGAAATTACCACCTATCTTCTGCAATTCATTTCTTAAAAACTAATTATTGCCTCTCTCTCAAGTATTATGTAAATACATACACATTTTTATTACTAGTGCTGTCAAAAATAAAAGTTTTTGTTTACATAATATATGTATGTGTAGTGTTTAATTATTATGTATATATAAATACACACACATACAGTATATATTTTGAAAATATTTACATGTATATACATTTATATATTAATATTATTATATTTTATATTATATATAAATATGTCTAATATATATACATATTTTTATTTGTACAGCTGTATATACAGTAAATAATGCACAAATCTGTACAAAAATCTTCTGTTCCAGATGTATGCCACATATTTATTATTATTTTTAGTTTTTTCCTTAGGCTTACTTATTTCAATGTTCCTTCTGTTCTCGTCATATATGCATGTACTAAGAGCTCCTAAAAAACCCACAACAAATTCCTTGTGTTTGCAAACATTCTGCGAATAAAGATCATTCTGATTCATTACGATTAAGCACATATTCACCACACACTGTCATTGCCAAAATGTGAACGTCCCATTATTCCCAAAAATTACTGTTATACTGTTAATGATTTGTAATTTAAATCAGTATTAAAGGCAGTTACTACTACCAAGATGAATGAATACTATACTATATATATATATATATATGTATATATATATACACACACAATATGAATACTCTCTCTCTCTCTCTCTCTCTATATATATATATATATGAGAATTAAGGCTGAAGCTGTGCTTCATTGGCTTTAAAATAATGTCAGAATGCCAATCAGAACTTTCACAAATGGAGTGTGTTCCTCCACATTAAAGTATTAAAAACAAACATACATTAAAAAAAAGCAGCTGCAGAAACCAAAACCAAGCACTTAAACAACAGACTGACACAATCGCAGTCCTGTGTGTTTTGAGACGAGTCCAGCATTAAGAAATTTACAAAAAGAACAATGATTTGGTACCCGCTGTTCTTGGCAGGAGACGAACGTCTGGAAGCCTGGAGCCACTCCGAATCCCAGCTGATCGATGAAAGGCGGTTCATCCTGCGTGTGGATCTGGACTTTGATTCCCGCCTCGAAAGACGTCTCATCTGTGAGAGAGAAAAAGAGACGTGAAGACTGGGACATGTACTCAATGCAGGTGTCTCAGAAGAACAGATGGTATCAGGTCATATGGGCTGTGCTTTCAGCGTATATATCACAATATCAAACTGTCTCAAGTTGAACCCAAGAGTCTTTTTTTATACAAAAAGTAAAAGAAGATCATGACAGTGGATGAAAAAAATGTCACTGGTGTTTGTTCCCCAATTCCAAATAGGAGCAACAGTAATAACGACACCTTCCTTAGCAAACACCGCTAATTAAACCAAATTAATCTAAACTTAGAACCCAAAAGCATGACTACAAAAACTGGTCCTGGAATACATGACATAAAAATGTGCCTATAACAATAAATCAATGCAATAATGCTACAAACCAGGTCAACTTCAAAGAACAGATGATTGTAAATATTACTGTTACAAATATAACCAACAACAATCAAACTAGGACGTGAAAAATTAAATCAAAAACGTTTCTCCACTACGACAATAAGACTTCACTTTAAGTAAACGTGAATAGTTTTGTTGATAATTGTACACCTACACAAATACAAGCCTACCATTATCGTTCTTTTTACGTTATCTTCCCACTTGGTCCCAAAGTCTCAGAAAGGAATTAAGAATGTCCCACATCCAATATGAATACGAACGGTATATAAGACCATAAAAATACATAACAATTGTGGTAAAACATTGTGAATAATGCAACAAATGAGGTTGAGTTCAAACATCTGCAGGCAGATTATATGCACAACACAAATGAACAAACAGGAAATCGACAATTTTCAAAATGAGAAAGACATCAGACAATATAAAAACAGAACAAGCCAGAAACAAACATTAAAAAGCAGCTACACTGACAGGAAAAGTGATGTTTATACACTAGTCTCAAGACATTTCAAACAGCTTCCCGTCTAATGTTTTGACATTTAGCCATGTACCATCCTCAGACCGTAAACAGGAATAATCCTGAGGTTTAGAGACACGTCTCTATGGACAGCTAAGCAAACATCAGTGTTAGCGCAGATTATAGGCTGTGTCTGACACTGCCCGGCGTCATTTAAATACTTTAAATCAGTACATTACAGTCTAAATGCTGGCTTTCTTCCACAGCCTGCTGGATTTTCACATGGTCCACAGAGCAGTCCACATGTGACACAACTAATGACTATAGTTACAAATGCAGTTTCCAAGCATATCCTCTATGAGCACACAGAGGAGTTACGGATGTCTCCCACCTGCTGTATCACCATTTTTTGTCTTTTAAACATTTGCTTAATAACAATTATCACACAAACAGAACAACATGAGGGAGATGATGCAGCCGGCCACAGTAAACTCACAGATGCCGTTTCATGAATTGTATATTAGCAGATCATCTAGAGCATCATCCAGCACTCAGACAGAACAAACCACTATCAAAACCAGGCCTTGTTAAACTCAATCCCAGGTTTGTTACTTTAATCCTGACTAGACAGGCTTCAGGATTTTACATGGTAAACTCTGGACGAATGTTCTTATTTGCATATTTACAAGACTGGACAAGTACAGGGTGAGAAGAGCATTCAGCCTGGGATAACAACCATTTGTCTAAAAGTCTGTGATTTGTTCCATTTAAACCTTTCATTTAAAGTCTTGCCAAAATATGCTAGCACTCTAATTTCATTTTGTACCACTTTGGTATAATTCAGGGTCAGCAGGGTTTTATGACCCAGGGTTAAAAGTAATGCTAACCCCCTTTCGAAAGTGTGACACATGGATTAACCCAGGGTTAAGCGTAGTGTGAAAAGCCTTCGAGAGAAACAGTGCAGTACAGAGTTTCTGGATGAGTCTGGCATTGTCAAGACTTTGAGACAGCTGCTCTGTAATTACAGAGAAATCCAGTCAGCTGTGGAAGAGATTTCAGGACAGCGTTCACCCGAGTAACCAGAGAGCTGCTTGGAGGATGTGATTAGATACCGGAGACCTTCGAGTGCACCTAGCGTTTGAAGAAATTTGAAGGAGCACAAGCAGAACTCTTCGGGAAATCACAGCATTATAAAAACAATCTCGGTAAATGTCGGGTGTCGACACAGGCAGGTGTGCAGGGTACCCCCTCTCTCTTTTCAATTACGGAGGCGTAGAGAGGTTAAACTGGTCCCGCTGAGAGACAGATGCGAGTGAGGTTCACTTCTGGACGTATAGCATCACTTGTAATTGGCTTGCAGCTGTAATGCGTGTTTGTGTATTTGCTGTTTTCTGATCAATAGGATCCGGCCTGACGTCACCTTCTGCATTCTGAGTGCTCAAAACTGATTGAACTTTACTGGAAAGGTCACAGACATTTTCTCCTCACAGCATTCTGACCTTCTGCTGGCAAACATGTCCAACGGCTGCTGTTGTTGTTTACTGCGGTGTCGTGCTTGTTCAGTCTGATAAACTGTTCTGCTGAGTGTACATCTGGTTTTTATGGCAGTCTACAGCTCTGCTCCAAAACCTAATGAGCTCCCTACTTAGCATTTTAAGGCATTATAGGCATAATTGTAATAACTAATTTTGGCCAAATTCTTTGTTTGCGTCATTGTTGCAATCCCAGAATGAACTACAGTAAGCTCAGTGAAAACCCATTCAATATGGTGGAAGAGTCAAGACAAACAGTTTAATCTAATAAAAAAGACTTATTAGCCTATGTGTGTGCCAATATTAATAACATGCTGACATCACACTGCATTGAAATCAATTGCGAATCGAAATGAGCATTCGTTCTATGTCCGCTAGCAGCATTTTTATGGATTTGAATTGATTCTATCCCTTGCGGTGAGCTTTGTGACATGAACTGTTCATTCACAGTCCATCTGGTTTAACCTGTTGATTAGTGCTGGGCGGTATACCGGTTCATACCGAATACCGGTGTTTATTTTTGTTATGATATGAATTTTTAAAATACCGCAATACCGGTGTATGTTGCTTAAACAACGTTCGGAACGTGACACTGTTTGAAAGGGGTCACTTTTCACTGTTGCTCTGTGGTGAGGGAACAGCTGTATGTGTTACTCCTCTCTCAATCAGTAGAAAATATGGTTAACACCCGGTCATGCATGAAAAAAAAAATACCGTCATGTACCGTGAAACCGGTATAATTTTGAAAAATACCGTGGTATAATTCTTTGGTCATACCGCTCAGCACTACTGTTGATTATTAATAAAGACGGAGCGCCAGTCTAGCAAACACAGAATAATCCTAAACTAAACCCTCATAAGCAGATTACTGACATTTAGACGGCTCAGGTAATGCTGATTTCATGCAAATCTGCCTGGAGGAATAGGTGGAATCCCAAGAGTTTCAGCTGGCATCATTTGAGTGTGGATTCCTCTTGGGAATCAAGAGTGTAAAAAAAAGAGATCTGCTGGATCTTTCATTCCTCAGAAGACTGAATGGATCCAGCTTTGTCTCAGATGTTTCTCCTACAGTTCTTTAGGAGAAATAAAATCAGACGCAAATGAAGCAATTGTTGGTTAATATTATGGGATCTCATCTAAAACTGAGAAGAAACATGAGATTACTAGGGTTAATGAGACGTACCAGTCTCTCCCCACACAGGCAGATACTCGTCCTGCTGGATATCCAGCATCAGCTCCAGCCCATTTCCCATCCCTCCCTTCATGGTGATCAGCAGTGGCCGCCCGTCCTGTCCAGAATTGAAGGTGTAGCATTTTCCATAGCGTGTGAAGATCTGGAAAAAAATAAAGAGTCTTTGAACAATTACGGTTTTCAATGATGGATGACTGTCAACTTCCTTTGAATAACTTAAATCTATTAAAATCAAACTTATACTAATGCTAAATATAATAAAAGCTGTAATAATACTAATAAAAAATATATATATTAATATTTGTTCACCTAATATCAAATATCACTGGTATAGTGCTTTACCATGCATATTAAGTGAAATCAGTGTCATTCTTTTCAGCAAAAACATGCCTCATTCAAATTAGGCTTATTATAGAAATTGCCTTAAAACTCAGCGCTATTTGTCTGATGAAATTAACATTGCACCATTATCACTTGCAGAAAGCTTTATGTTTAAAGGCATGTTTAAAGATTTTCTACTGGTGATCACAGCAATATGATTATCAAATGATGCTGAATAAAACAATCTAGATATAATTAAGCAAACAGAATATTTCTGAATGCCCTTTATACATCTTAATAGAAATGACCCAGTTGCACTTCCAGCTAAAATCACAGTCGTTCAAGTCAATTTGTTTGATAAATTATAGAGCGTCTCTAACTTGTGACGTGATCTACACTGGGGGCAGAGGGGGCTCATCCAGCCAGTCTTAATTGAAACTGAACTAATGGACATCTAATCAGATCACAGACAGCAGGATATGGAGAGCATGGCGCCTCAGAAACACAACCGCTCCTCGCTGCGGAAAACCTGATTACAATCACGGACAAATGAGAAAAATTCATAGAGGAAATGAAATAGCACATCTTTAGAGAGCTTAATAACACTATAAAAAATGGCAGCGGCTCTCCAGGGAATCGCATCTTGGAAAGAAACGCAACATGTGTCTGGATACAGACAGCCGTCTTTACCTCTTTCTCTTTGAGAGAGAAACCTCTCAATGCCAATGAAGGATGTGTCAGATATCAGTTGGCATTTGATGAAATACTGCAGACAGACAGATGAATGAATGGTTGATTCAGCCAATGCACATGCACTTATTCACAGATGGAGCGCTTATATAAATACACATCCTGGCAAAGATAACTTTATTACAAGCTTACCGTTGTGAATCGAGCTAAAGGCGATAGTTTTTAACACTGGCTGGTTATGTACTTGCTCAAAAATTGATTTTGGATCATTTTTAAACAAAAAAGTTACGGACTGCAGCTTTAAGGCTAACATATTCATACTAAAAGCCAAAAAAACTTCCATTTTAATTTCATGGGAACTTTAACCAATGTGAAAAGTTGACATGCAGAACTTACAAACAAATGCCACAGAAAACCACAGAAAAGTTTGCAAGGCATAACAAATGCATGTGCATGATCAAAAAAATATAAAATATATCAATGACAAAGTAAAGCAAATGATAATTCTCTACTGATGCCAGGCCAGCGGACCATCATTATTGATGAGACCTCATTGTTGTCCATGCCTCAAAACCTTGTGTGTTGCTAACCTAGACAGCATTTTGGGGCATTAAAGAGGCACATAAGATGCCCAAAAGGAACATCCACTATAATGTTTTTAAAAGCTCTTGCCTTTTCCAGACAAACATATTTAAAAGCATCAGAATAATTGTTCCCTTTTGCCATTACCGACAATAAGTGTTCCAGAGCTGCTTCTACATCTAAACTACTCCTGATGAGATAACAGCGTCTAAAGCGTTTGGCTTTTAAACAGACGCAAGGCTGTTGCCAAGACGAGAGTTGCTGTGGTAACCGTGGCAACACAGAGTAGTTGGTTAGGGTGGCGTTGACCTTGGAACGCAAGAAAGTCGATGCTAGTGGAGTCTTTCTGAGAAACTTCACAATTAAGTCCCCTCAACGAGGTCATCGGTCCATTGAGCACAGATAACTGCATGTTATTTTGAAAGAACGGGTCTTCACGGGCACCTTTATATGCTAACGGTGCTTTAGAAATTATTTACATTAGCCAAAAGGCTTCACACGCCGTTCTACCAAGAATATGAGTCAGAAACACACTGTACATGCCTGACTGGAGTATTTTTCTAGTTATTTTGAGGACAGAAACACAGTTTATTTGTCAGAATTTATAAAAAGGTGTCCTTGAAATACCTTGTGTTTGGGGTTTGAACACATTACTAACCCCTAAATGAGAGAGAAATGACCAAAACAACACTACCTAATAATGCATTCAAACCGAGGGCTAAGGTGTGTTAAATTATTAGTGCCAAAGCTGGGCTACCGAGTGTCATTAAGCATCTTGTGTGCCTCTGTTGCTTTAATACAAGAGAACTGCCTCCACTGGGGCTGAAGACATCAATAATATATTATCATTTCTGCCCTTTGTAACGGGACTTTATGAAAAATGAAACTACTTTAAAACTTTCTGGCCGCTGAGGGGAGTCTGAAGGAGCGAGGCACTCCGATCTCCCAGTAGGACGCTGTCAGTTGGCAGACTCTGTTCAGAGACTCAGTTGACTGGAAAAGAATCACAGGGGAGGAGAGGAGAACTTACAGCCTTAATCAGCGATTTCTTTGAAAATAAAACCAGCCACAAGAACTTAAAAATGCACTGAAAAATGGTCACGTCATCTTAAGAACTGAATAAATGTTATGCAACCTGCATTAAATTCAGTGCCCCAAATTAAATTCTTTCCACATGTGCCAACATTGAATCAATTGAGAATATGTATTAAATAGTATTTTATGGCAATGAAGCTGTATTATTAAAAATAATATTAATAAAAAAATCATGTTTGTGCAAATGCATTAGACATTAAAAACTAACAATGAACGATCACTTTACAGCTTTTATTAATGTAGATTAAAGTCACTATTGCACAACTTTATATTAAAATATATTAGTATTTACTAATCTACTATTTTGACACAATATTTACACTGAAGCGCGCAGGCGGCAATGGTAAGGGGCGTGACATTTCCAGACCAGGGCTGCGTTCAGCCCCGACAAAAACGGTGCAAAACGTTTTTTAAACGGAAACGGTTGTGCGTTGAACACCCTGTTCTGATGACGCAAGAGTTGCAACTATGGCAGCTGAGAAGGCCATTCTTTGTGCTCTTTTTGAAGAATTTTCGGAGCCTGATGAAATCGGTATAAATACGTGTTTAATACTGCAAAATACGCTCGATGGTACAGTCACTGCCCTTGCCCTCCAGAATAAAAGAGAACATCCCAATCAAATGAAAGGATTTGTGGAAACTGTGGTTCCTAATTATTGTGATCCAACATTTGCCTCGCATTTCAGGATGAAAAGACAAACATTTCAGGTCAAGGATCATCCACTTCTTACCTCCGAGACTGTGTTATGATCTATATGACCTTATTATTTTTATTGTGAGTATTAGGCTTATCATTATTGCTGATCACTCTTGTTGTGCTATGATATTGTAATATTTACCATTATATAATCAGAGGGGTATAGAAAAGTTTATGAAAGTGTCACTCCACAATGCAATAGCAAAATATATAAATATGTATAGTATTTTTATGTTACATTAATCAGTACTTAGCACACCTTCCTAAGGAAAGGATATGGACCAGAAGACATTGCAATTACAATTAAAGCTGAAGCAGCGATGAATTGGTTGTAATAATGTAAAATATGTGGAAAATAATGTGTTTTTCGAACAACCTAGTATGAGAGTCTGTTCTAGTAAACCCCCAAAACAAAATCAAGACTTTGTAAAAGAGCATAATAGGACCCCTTTAATATATCAAACATTACATATTTTTTCTTAAATATATACATGCATGTGGTTGTATTTATATATACATAATACATATACACAGTACACACACATATATTATGTGAAAAAACGTTTATTTTGGATGCAATTAATCGCGATTAATCATTTGACAGCACTAGTATTTATATAAATGAATCAAAATTACAAATGCTGTAATAGTTTTCTTCTTCTGTAATAGTTTTCTGTTAGATCATGCATTGTGTTAAACTAATGTTTACATGCATAAACTTATTGTAAAAGGTTACAAGATTTATATATTTGTAACAAACAGCACAGCTATACAAAACTTGTTATTTAAAAAAAATTAAAGATCAAATGGTCATTGTTTTATTTACTCTACAAATGTAACTACATATTTGGTACTTGGTGTGAATTTTGGACACTGGACGCATCTATAGTCAGGTGTCCTAAGTACTTGACTTTTATTACTAGAAACTTTCACTGAAACACACATATCTAATGAAATTCATAAGCAATTATTGTAAAAACTGAAACATGATCTGTCCCATTACTGGTGCCAGTATTTTAATATCCACTCCTAAAAACCAACATATTAATCAACGCAGAAACGGTATAAACAGATGCAAAAGTCTATCATGAAATATGAAGAGTGTGGAAATGCTGACAGATGATTTTGAATTCCACATTGTTCTTTCTCATGCGACCTGAGACATAAAAAAGCTATTATTTATTTATTTAACGCTTTCATCCACATGCCTGCAACTCCTCAAAGCAATTTCACAATCCACCTTACGCAGCAGGGCTAGAAATAGAAGACGATACGTCATTATTAGCTTCCACTTCACCGTGATAGGAGGAAGACTGCTGAAGACGGCGCGGCTCTGGTGTCTCGCGAGCGAGACTGATATACCCATCACTTCCGATCAAGATCAGCGCATTGACAGTTGCGCCTTCTGAAATGAATAATTCACTGAGACCCAAATGACACCATGCCACCCGCTCGAGGGCTACCCGTGCACCAGGCCGAGCTCCTAGCAAGCTGAAGCTGTTTGTCAGAGTTGCCAAAGGACTTTGATTGCAAAGCTTGCGTGTCTAATGAGCTGCACAACTCACTGTCCATTTTACCGCGGCTGGTGGCTCCAGATGTACGATAGCTTTGCGCTGTCATGAAGGATCAGATCAATGCTGCTGAATCGGAAAACAATGAAATTATACAAGAACACTGAAGCCAAAGTCAAGCTGTTGTCGTCTGCTTTCCAGATCCACATATGGCTTAATTCGTGAAACATGGGCGGATGTTTTTTACAAACAATTTACACAAATGCATTCTGCTCAAGTTGCATGACTGATAGTTTTGTGCGAGGAACAGACCAAAATTTAAGCGTAAAGGGAATTAAATAATCATTTATTGTTATCACATGGCACACAACCCCATCTTATGACTTTAGAAGACTTGGAATATAGTGCAAAAGACGTATGGACTACTTGTATGGTGCATGTCATCTTGGGGGTTTGGAACCACTTGAGGGTGAGCAAATGAAAACAGAATTTAAATTTATGGATGAACTATTCCTTAAAGCATTCAGACTCAAAAAGCTAAGGCTTCAGTAAGAGGAGCCTGTGGTCTTTCGGTAGCTGTGTGTGTGTGTTTGATCTCAAAGGATAAATTGAGAAATTCACTAGATCTTGTGAGTGAGTTTTAGTCAGGTTTGAGAGGTCGGTGTTCCCGGTCTGACATCGATCAATACTGGCACAAAGATGGCCACAGGGTGTGCCTCGACTCGACTCGGCCACAAAAGTCAATACCGGTTCCTCTATTGACAGCAAGTCGCACACATCGACAGCAGACTCGGTGATGTAATGGAGAGGTAATATGGCCAATTTAAGACCAAAAGGCCTGCTAAAGGGGTTACGATTTATCTGTCAGCGGCCTGCCTGTGGACAGAAACACAGGCTCCAATCTCTCAATGTCGTCTCTGCTCAATCTCTCAAAAAGGTCTCCACACTGGCCTTTGGAGCCAGTAAAGGCTCACTGATTCTCAATATGATACAATCTACCTGCAGCACAGTAGTAAAGTCAGCAGACAAGCGGCTTTTTCCTTGAGACGTCCAACCTTGTTAAAAAGTCAATTGTTTTCATCTTAAAAATTCAACTGAAGACACGTCAGGAAATATGAGGAAGAAAGAACACTATAAATGATTCAGGAAATGGACTATGTAATAATTTAAAGACACCTTGCAAAGTTTCCAAGCCACGCTTCATCTCAAGGTAGATACATCAATAAAGGGAGAAATAATAATATTAAATAATTATTTATATATAATATTAATATTATATTCCAGTGTTGTAAAGTATAACATGTATACAATAATAAACATACTTACCCCTTTTAACCAATGAATTTCCATAACTTTTTCAGTTCTTTTTGTCAAGTAAGTGTCATGATGACGGTACTAACCTAAAATACTCAAAATCCATCAAACTCAACTACAACCCTTTCGTACCAATAGCGTTCACTTAAACAGAGCGCCGTACTGTTCAAAAAATACATTTTTCCTTTACAGAGAGAAGAAAAGAAGAGCGGTTGAGAACTGGGTTAGGATAATTAGAGTTTACTTCAAGCTCGACTGACGCTTCAATCTCAGACTCCAGTGTACTGATAGTACAAGATAGTCGCAATTTAAATGAAAGCGTCTCTGTATAGACCCTTGAGACTGACTTAGCTTCTCTCTATTTATGAAAAGTAGCTGTAATCGAATTAGACAAAGTGACTCTGCTCATGTGTGAACGGGGGATAGAAAAAGTGGCATTACAAAGCAAAAGTTGGGTGTCTACATGGTAGATGTTTAAAGCAGGGTGTGTGTATTGACTAAATAGAAACAAGCCCACAGGGAAAGTGACCTTCTACCACAGTAGCTGCATTGATGCTGAACTCCAAATCAAGTCCAGCAGCCAAATGATTCATGCTGAACACCAGCAATTTCCCTAAAAAATTATGCAAGACGAAGTGTTAAAATGAAACGAGTCACATAAATCCAGTCTTAATTTCCCCAATACACACCTTGATGGTGCCTCGTCATTTGTCTTCTATAGTCACATACTAGCAATGCCATTATTATGCAGAATGAAGAATAAAGGTATTCACAGGGCATTGCCCTCGACAAAATGACGGATCATAATTTCTAGGGCAAATGCAACGCAGTGCATATATTTAGCTAAATTACGTGAGACCTGGACACGAGGAGATTGCAGATAAGGCTCTTGGAATGCTAAGTGACTCGTGATGCAATATATCAAGTACAATATCCCAGGAGTCACATTGCTGAATGTGTTCAACATGACATTAAAGCGCCATTGTGTTTGCTTACCGACAAATATAATTACAAAAAGCGATCTTAAAGTCAAGCAGTCATCTAGATAAATGGGGTCAGGACTAAGGCCATGTATGGAATAAAACTCTACCGTGTGATTTATTGAATACAGTGCAGTAGCAGGATATAGAGTGCAATGATAAATATTATTCAGTCCCTCCAGGATTTTGCGATCGCTGAATTTATCGCAAAATCATGCAAACTCCGCAATTTTCGCAAGAGCCTGCAAATTTTCGTAATTGCCGCAGATTTTCCGCAGATTTGGGGCTTAGACGCGTCCTGTGACGTCATCGCAACATGCATTCAGTTAAAGAAAGGTTTCAAAAATGGAATGAACAGCCTTGCGTTGACTGATTTACAAGAGCTACATTGGACTAGACTTGTGCCGGTATTCGGTAATGCGATATATCACGGTAATGAATATGCACGATATTGTTATCGTGGGCACTTCTAAATACCGTGAATAATTATATATTACAAATTATTCAGAATTTTGAATGCATTTTAAGAATACTTTTCCCATCAACTGGTCAAAATGCACAACACCGCCGTATGCTGCATGAAAGATGCGTGCGCACTCTGATGTAAACAAGCGCGAGCGAGAGGCACATGGCGGAACATGTGAGAGACGCACTGAATGAAAGCGCACTTTCACTCTCTGACAGCAGATGGCGCTAAACTGCAGAAATAATAATAATAATAATAATAATAATACCGTGATAAAAGCATTAGCAATTAATCGCAACATGAGAATTTGATACCGGCATATCCCTACATTGGACAAACGAACCGAAAGCGGAACTAATCCGCACTATTCGTTTGGGCTACACAGCGCAGACCGTTTATCTGCTCTGTTTATCTGATCTCGATCTCGACACCGTTATACACAGAGCTGGGAGATACAGTGAAGAAAGCAGTCGAATTCACCACAGAATTCTGTTAAAGCTACAGATATCAGAACAAACGCCACTGATGTGGAAACCAGGAAAAACATTGTTCAACAAACACAAATCACCACCATTCACCATGGATTGAACAGTAAAACTACAGGAACAACTTGTGGCAGAAATGGTCTAATGTTTTCAAGTGTTTTTAAATGCTTTACACAACCTTTCCCAGCACTTCAAAGCTTTAAGTATTACCGAATTTGAAAGTTATTTTTAATGTGATGATATTATTTGTTCATCCTTCATAGGTTGCCCCATTTATAAAACTAAAAGTTTCATAATGTAGGAAAGCAAACACTTATTTAAAAATAAAAAAGACATTAAATTACCACTAGTAGATGGCCGCAGAGAAGTATTTATAGGCTTATTAGCCATTTCCAATCCCTTTTTTGTATTTATTAAATTATATTTAGACATTATGAATGACTAATAAAAGTTGATTTTATCTGCATCTCAGCTACCCAGACAGCACAAGTACATCTGTAAGACGTCTGCTAAAGATCTGGGAAACATCTGCTGTGTAATCTGATAAACGTCTCAGAATGCATTCTAATAAATGTCTATTTGACATCTGACTGGAAACGTCTTAGAGACGTATTGCAGATGAGCAAACACTCTAAAAATACATCTTGCATATGTAAATGCAGACATCAAATAGACATCTCCGAGATGTACATGTGAGTGCTTTACTGTAAGGTGCTGGTGCCACCTTCTCTAGAACTTAATGGCACTGGTGCTGGTGTCCTCAAATGTTAGTCTGGAGCCCTACAATGGCTCTCGAAGTCAGAAAAGTCATAATGTTAGAAGAATGTTGTCTGTGGTATATTTTCACTGCAAAACAATAAGAAATGCCGCAAATATCACCGCAAATTTTGACAAAAGCCGCAGCAAGATCAGTCATTTTAGGCCGTAAAAATCTGAAAAAAGTCCCCCCGAAATCCTGGAGGGACTGATTATTGCATGCGTTGCCACACCACCTTTTTATTTTGCATGGATAATCCAGCAAGTGGTTTAAAAAAAGAAAGTAAACTGTGTTAATTTATTTCACAATAGTTATTTTTAATTTTTAATCTGGCAGTCTGATCAAATCATTGAGATGTTTAAAATGCAGTCAATAGAGCTTTCCTGTTCATTTGTCACCGGAAATTAAAAGGTCAAGTGCATTACATCGTGGGTTCCATTATTCCATACAGCGTGCTCTTGCATACTGCACATTTTGGACAAATAGAAATTTCACATACTGTGCAAAGTAAACATGCGATATACTGCAACAATAATAAGAGTATTTGTGGAATAATGACAACGGTTTCACTTGTTTTAAAAAAGTAGTAGTCAATATGCAGTATATACTGTACAACATTCAGGTCAATACAAAAAAAAAAAAGAGACAGTAAAACTGCAACTGAAATTGCTTGCAATTAATTAGTCATACTGGAAATGGAAGGTCAAGAAGCAGTGCATTGTGGGATATTGTTTTCCACGCAGTATCTGCATACAAATGCCCCTACTTTTAAAGTCTGCATTAAATTACACAAAACCGTTCAAATTTGCATGGTGCACAGCAGACACAATGCATACTGCAGAAATAGTACGAGTAGTATGGCAGTATGCTAAAGCAAACAAAGCGCAACTAGTAGTGCAAGAGAGAATTTGTCCTCTCGTTTACTATAACGATTCCACTACAACAATTCTAGCATCGTTTGTTATCGTGAAGTTAAATGCGCACAAACTTACGGTGCTAAAGTTGCGCGGTCCGCACAGCTGCCCTTGAAATCGACAATAAAGCAACATCTCCTCAAGCTGATGTCCCAGACGGTCCAATAACTGCCTCATGGAGGGCTGAGAGTCCCGAGGAGGGGGGAGAAAGTGGTTGAAGTCCAGTATGCGAGCTAACGGTGACCAGGGAGGCTCATTATTAGTTCCGTCAACGAGCGCCTCTCGAACCGCGGGGGACACCTGCCAGTTTTTCCCGAAGAGTCCGAGCCACCGGCCCGCGCTAAATATGTCCGGTTTCTTCATACGACGCGGCAGTAAGATGTTCTGGTTGCAAATCGTCACGGCGGGGAATACGAGGCGTTTCGCGTAAGCCATATGCGCCTTGGTGTACACCGGCGACGAGAGCAGGTATCGGACCCGGTTGGAGGACCAAGTGAAAAGCAGCGCTAACGCCGTTAGAAACGCCAGCAGCCACGCGACCCTGCGCGGGTACGAGCCGCTGAGAAAGACGTGTCTCAGTCCGTGGAAGGTCGTGTGCTTCAGGAAAAGCTTTCCAGCTTCCTTTAGTGACCCTTCAGTGCGTTGTTTCGATGCGGCGTCGCCTTGGCACATTTTGGAGTAGGTCTGATTCCTCTGACGCGCGCAGTTTTACCTCCCGTTAAACGCTCCAAAGCTCCCCAAAATTAATAAACATCGCGCGGTTCTGTTCCTGAAGCGTTTTACGCGGGGAACAAATCTGCGGATTCATCCAAACTGGTTGAAGTACAGCGCTGTAGTAAACGAGGACGGTAAAATATTATTTCTCCAGTTCCAGATTTCCTCTCAGGGAAGCGAAATGCAGCCGGTATAAAAGTCCCAGCTGTTGCCAGAAACGCACACCCCGCCACATTTTCTTCGCGTCAAGCACTTGTGCGGTTTTGTGTCATACTGTCAAGCTGTTATGCACTTTGAAGTTCAATTTTCATAAATTCAGTCGAAGTAATTCACTGGCTTGTGTTGGAACTGTTCAGCGCGAGCTTCATCCCTCTACGCGCGCGCTCAGTTCTGTTCCTTTGTGGGCGCGCTCTGCTGCATGTTACTCAACTGAACTTTCTTATTGCAGTGGTTAAATGACATTTTTTCCCTATTTTATTTGACGTCTTGCTGTAATAAATAAACCGCAATAAACTATTTGAGTGATTTATTTTAGGTGCAATAACCCATATTAAAATATTGCCACATTTATATCTAAATTTAGCTTATGCATCATACTGTTAATAAATGTTTTTTTTTTTATAAATATGTGAAATATAACTATATATTTCGATTCGTATTTTGCATTAGGTCATTCTGAAAACAAACATGCATTCGATTTCTGAAATGGCAGCAGACCATTTCTTTCTCTAAATGAGTTCTTTGTGAATACAGTGAGTCTGTTTTTTATGCCAGCAGCAGCCAATCATCAAAAATAGCATCTATCAGAAGAACACTCATGTTGACGTCAGCACATTCACACTACTATGGTGCTTTTTTACATCAAAATAAGGTTCAGTTTGTAATTGCCGGTTTTACAATGTATCATTCAGACAAATAATTACACCCTCCATCCTTGTTAGACTCTTAGTGGGCATGCTCTTAAGCTCAGGCAGGGAAAGTGGGCATGGTGCCCGCAGGTCATGGCCCACTTCTCTTAACAATGTGTTCAAAGTCAATAAGCCCTTTTTACACTGGCAGGCTCAAAGATGCCTCACAAAGGCTCTTGTCCAAATGTGTACATAACAGAGGACAGTATTGAGCAGAATGCTGTGCCAAAATAAACCTGTACACACCCGGATGTGTTCGGTCTTCTCTGAGGCAAATGCTGGTGGGTGGTTCTGTGGACATTCAAGCATCGTGTGTCCTCGTCATCGTCCTTTCATTTGTTTTACAGAGAAAAAAATATATGCAAGGAGCTATGAATGTCTCAAATATATTACAGCGGAGGTGTTACGATTCACATTTGACATTTAATTTTAAAGTCACATCAAATACGTGCCAAGAGCAGCTGTTTAATTTTTAAAGAGACGTTGAGGCTCACAAAACAATTAAAAAGTTATTTTCAGAGAGGGAATGGATCATAATGTATAGCTATAGGTTTCTCGAAAGCTATTTTAACCCTAGTGGTGCACAAATTACATGTCTTGGGAAGGAGTAGAAGATTTGTTCTGGCACATATAGCAAGCATTAATTAAAGATCTATCTAAAATATATTTGTATTTTTTTTAACTTGCATGCATACAAATTTTTATTAAAGGGGTGGTTGATTGCGATTTAATTTTTTTAACGTTAGTTAGTGTGTAGTGTTGCTGTTTGAGCATAAACAATATCTGCAAAGTTACGAAGCTGAAAGTTCAATGCAAACGGAGATATTGTCTTTTAAAATTCTGGCAGTTTAATGCCTACAAAAACGGCTGGTAGAGACTACAACAAGTTACTTCCCGGGTTCGTGACATCACAAACCCAGATAAACCCCGCCCTCGGGAAAAGGCAGCAAAGGGGGCGAGGCCATGCTGCGCTGCTTTAGAGAAGAGGAAGAGAAAACGTCTCCAGGTTACGTATGTAACCATGGTTCCCCGAAGGGAACGAGACACAGCCCATCGTGTATTTCTGAGGGAGGGGCTTCATAAAAGCAGGAAATGATCAGCGCGTTTCTCAGAGAAGGGACAGAGCGGTGTGGAATAAAGGTAAATAATGTGAAAAATAATGTGTTTTTTTTTTAAACGAAGCATTAACACATGTTAGACTGCACCCCATAAACACAATCAAGCCTAGAAAAAACCCAGTGAACCACCCCTTTAAATTTTTGCATTATATTTTATAATTGAAAATTATATTTATTTAAAAATCAGGATTATGTTTTTAAAAATGGGGGGAAAATTGTGATGAACAAAAATATTTTTGTTGCTTTCAGGGCTCTTGCAGGCAGAAGGAATAGTATAAGAAATAGAATTTCATATTTTGGAGGCGTGTGA
>NW_015627340.1:97548-132548 GCF_001515625.1 Sinocyclocheilus rhinocerous
GTGCTTGCACAGGTTCTGCGTGATCCTCTTCAATAATATCCTCTGCTTCTTAATCGGGCTCAAACTGATAAGCGATATTAACGACGCCGTTGTTTACAATACAACCGGAGCACATGCCGCTGAGGTGAGGGGCGGGACGTTTAGACGCTTGCTAGAGGCGGTTTAGCCAATCACAACACACTGGGCTAGCTAACCAATCAGAGCCCATCGCCTATTTCTGAGGGAGGGGCTTCATAAAAGCAGGAAATGATCAGCGCGTTTCTCAGAGAAGGGACAGAGCGGTGTGGAATAAAGGTAAATAATGTGAAAAATAATGTGTTTTTTTTTTAAACGAAGCATTAACACATGTTAGACTGCACCCCATAAACACAATCAAGCCTAGAAAAAACCCAGTGAACCACCCCTTTAAATTTTTGCATTATATTTTATAATTGAAAATTATATTTATTTAAAAATCAGGATTATGTTTTTAAAAACGGGGGGAAAATTGTGATGAACAAAAATATTTTTGTTGCTTTCAGGGCTCTTGCAGGCAGAAGGAATAGCAATGATTTTTCAATCTTTTCATATTTTGGAGGCGTGTGAAGTTGGCATGGGACCACAGTGACTGCACACCCACATGTTCAACAGTCACAGACGCTTTTTACAAGCATCTTCATCAAAGAGGATGCGGCTCCGCTGTGGGGACAATCACACGCTGAGCTACAGCAACACCCAAATCAAGACGCAAATTAGTATTCGGCAAAACCTGGTCTGTGGCTCGCCGCCAAAGACCAATTTATTACGAACCCAGATGAATTCAAGCAGTTTTTTTTTCTTTTTTTTCCCGGAAAATAGCTCTGTGTGGTTTGCTGCTGCAGAGCAATGATGTATTCTGTTTGGTGCTGAAAGGGGCTAAAAATATTTCATCATAATGGTGAGGATTTAAAAATATCTAAAAGGGTTGATGCAAGTGTCTAAATATTTTCCTATATTCGCAGCCTCTTAAACGGACATGCACTGCTATTTTGTAGGAAAGAGTGAGACATCTCCTTTTGGCCTGAAATAAAAAGAAATGCTTTCAATTGTGTATAAACGGATCAGTGCTCTAAGGTCCAAAGAGAACCTTTAATGGTCGAAAGGCAACCAAATTACCAAAGAGTTGCATTCTTTACACAACATTACACTGGGATACAAAAAAAGGTATTTTAACACTGAAAACAACAAGAGAAGGTCTTTCAGTACAATTCTGAACATACGTTAAAAACCTACAAAGCAGAAATTGTGTTCAAAGTAATACCAATCTGCTACTAATCTGTCAGCTGAGTGACAGTAACTCTAGCACATGGCAAGTGGGTTCAGGAAGAGACTTGAAGAGCAAAACCATGACAGAGCCACAACTGAGATCGCATTTTAAGTGGAAAATCATTTGCAGCCCAAAATAGCCTTGATGGGGTCTAGAGTGGTTTATTTCACGGTGAACAAAGGGAAAACAGAAAGCACAACAGCTATACAGCTCCTTCCATTTGGAATGAAATGGTACACATTACAATGATAACTCATTGATTTCTCCAGTGAAAGTAAAGCACTTCTTGCCTAAATGAAAGACGCTGTATTCCTTGAGGGAAATTAAATTGGATGAAGTTTGATTTCTTTGGCTTTTGAAACGCTACTTAAATTTTCCATCCCACAATGGAGTCTGTTCAAGTTTGTTTTTCACTGACTTCAATCTTTAATTCCTAACAAATGGACACAAATGAGTCAATATTGTCATACTGTAAGAATACAGAGTTTGATGAGAAATTGAGTTCATATTGAATTTTGATTGGATATTTGGCAAATCTGATCCCAATTTCAGATATCTTTGAAATCTCATCCTAAACTCTATTTATTCGTTATTATATATTGTAAGAATAATTTTTATGAACTTACAATGTTGTCTATGAGAAATAATTGAGATTTTAAAGAGATCCCATTTACAAATTAACCAAGCTAATTAGATTTAAATAACAGATTCAGCCAAACACTGTAAACTAGTATCACAGCTGGTTTGACCGTACCGCTCTTAACATTTTGCATACTAAACCCAGTCCTCAGTACCCCACTAGTGTATGCTGTAGTGATCTGGAAAGCTGCCTATATCTATATAATGCCAAGTGTCCTCTGCGGAGACTCTGCAGCTGTCGACGGAGACGACTCTCACATGCGATAAAAGAGACAATTCAGTTCTGATGATGACCGACGAGCTTCAGTTACGGAAAGAATGGTGAACGAGAGGAGAAAGAGAATGAGTATAAACGGATCAGTGCTCTAAGGTCCAAAGAGAACCTTTAATGGTCGAAAGGCAACCAAATTACCAAAGAGTTGCATTCTTTACACAACATTACACTGGGATACAAAAAAAGGTATTTTAACACTGAAAACAACAAGAGAAGGTCTTTCAGTACAATTCTGAACATACGTTAAAAACCTACAAAGCAGAAATTGTGTTCAAAGTAATACCAATCTGCTACTAATCTGTCAGCTGAGTGACAGTAACTCTAGCACATGGCAAGTGGGTTCAGGAAGAGACTTGAAGAGCAAAACCATGACAGAGCCACAACTGAGATCGCATTTTAAGTGGAAAATCATTTGCAGCCCAAAATAGCCTTGATGGGGTCTAGAGTGGTTTATTTCACGGTGAACAAAGGGAAAACAGAAAGCACAACAGCTATACAGCTCCTTCCATTTGGAATGAAATGGTACACATTACAATGATAACTCATTGATTTCTCCAGTGAAAGTAAAGCACTTCTTGCCTAAATGAAAGACGCTGTATTCCTTGAGGGAAATTAAATTGGATGAAGTTTGATTTCTTTGGCTTTTGAAACGCTACTTAAATTTTCCATCCCACAATGGAGTCTGTTCAAGTTTGTTTTTCACTGACTTCAATCTTTAATTCCTAACAAATGGACACAAATGAGTCAATATTGTCATACTGTAAGAATACAGAGTTTGATGAGAAATTGAGTTCATATTGAATTTTGATTGGATATTTGGCAAATCTGATCCCAATTTCAGATATCTTTGAAATCTCATCCTAAACTCTATTTATTCGTTATTATATATTGTAAGAATAATTTTTATGAACTTACAATGTTGTCTATGAGAAATAATTGAGATTTTAAAGAGATCCCATTTACAAATTAACCAAGCTAATTAGATTTAAATAACAGATTCAGCCAAACACTGTAAACTAGTATCACAGCTGGTTTGACCGTACCGCTCTTAACATTTTGCATACTAAACCCAGTCCTCAGTACCCCACTAGTGTATGCTGTAGTGATCTGGAAAGCTGCCTATATCTATATAATGCCAAGTGTCCTCTGCGGAGACTCTGCAGCTGTCGACGGAGACGACTCTCACATGCGATAAAAGAGACAATTCAGTTCTGATGATGACCGACGAGCTTCAGTTACGGAAAGAATGGTGAACGAGAGGAGAAAGAGAATGAACAAAAAGAAATAAAATAACAGACAATGCAGCAGTGAATGAGAGGACAGAATAAATCATGAGCAAAGCCAGAAACTGAAAATATGAATGAGAGAGAGACTGTTTCTCTAAATCTAATGAGCTCCACTGTAACATTTATCAGGACACCTAAAAAAAAAAGTGTGCTTCATATGTAAGTTTATTTAATCAGGGGAAAGAATGGCTGTGACATTTGAATCAAGAGAATATTCTAGAGAAATGATGATTGAAGTATTCCAATTCAGGAATCGGGGAATCAAACGTTTGAATCGGGAGAGTGAACATTCAAAATTTTAGAAGAACGTTCAAAACATTCAAATCAGGAGACGTTTGAATCTAGAAAACCTTCAAAAGCACACTAAGAACAACTGAAGAAAAAACAAGGTTCAAGATGTTTGAACCAGGAGATAGACATTCAAATGAATAGATTCAAGAGAATTATGTTCAATCACTCAAATCGAGATACATTTTCAGTTAATGCTCAAATTGAAAAGCGGTTGAAAATGTTCTAATCAACAGAAAATGATCAAACGGCTGAATTCGGAGAAAAGAACATTCAAAACAGCTGGAGAAAAGAATGAATGTTCAAGATCGGGAGATTCCAAATCAAATGATTAGATTCAAGAATGCAAAATCTGAGACACTGAAAATGTTCTAATTGATGGAACCTGATCATATGACTTCAGAGAAAAATCGTTTGAAATGCTTAAACCATCAGAAAAAATATCGGAATGAAAAGAATGTTCAAAACATTTGAATTGAAAGGCAGAATGTTCATATTCTATAACTGAAAGGACATTCAAACCGTCTGATTCACAGGGAAAGGATTTTTAACACATTTGAACAGAGGAACAAAGACAGAAATGGCACAAACCAAGAGCAATAATAGAGAATAAAAACTGCACAATGGTGCCTAACTAGGTTAGGACAATTATGGTGAGTGAAATATCAAAGTATCTCACTAAGTTTTGAAGCAATCTAACATTCTAAAAGGAACCAAACATGTGGGATGCATATATATACGATCCCCAGAAACTCATGAAACTGAAGAGTTTTGAAACAGCCAGAGTGAGAGAGAAACAAGGAGAAAGCAGCACTGGCCAAGTCTGTGTGTAAGTGAGCTGCTTCTGATGAATGACTCTCAGACGGGTTGAACTGATCCCATCCGCAGGGGTCAGCCGCCACATGACCAACCGTAAACAAACAAGTAACAATAACTCACAAACGCTCACGTATGAGTATGGAAACATCTCCAGAAACAATCTCCGCAATAAATAGCACTGTCATTCTCTCAGAATTCCCTGAGAGCCTCTTAAAGATAAACAGCGGCTTCTTACACGCACGTCTCCATCAACCTCGCTACAGGTCAGAATTCCCAGCAGTCTGTGTTATCAGTTTTTCAGAACAGCTGGACATCAAAGTCTTGCCCCCAGATGCAATAATCTCTGTCGGTGCCACGCTTACATTTGAACTCAATTTTATTTTTAGAGTTTTTCACCTCAGGTGACCGTGTGAACATCAGCAATTTCTGCCGTCTTCACTTCTGCCACATGAGGAGTTATTTAAGTTTGTTTGATCTCAAAATTGTATTTGAATGAAGACTATATAATGGGGCCTGATTCATTTCCAAAGTCACACTGAAGGGTGTTCAGGTTCAACCTCTGTTACAGCGAGGCGGACACTAATAGAAATGAAGCTGAAGTCAGACTTTGAAGTAAAAAAAAACATGTTTCATCAAAAATGAATGACTAAATGGGGTGGTTTTGTAGATGTCGCTTTATAGGATTCACAATGGATGAATAAGGACGTTGTAATGTCAAATAACGTCAAGCCTTAAACAAGCATCAAACTCATTCAATTCAACATGAAAGATCATATTAAAAGAGGATCGTTCACTGTTGTTGCTCACAAGGACACAGATCAGCTTTACAGATACAGATTTAAAATATAATGGTGAATGAATTCATGTTTCAAGGTCCTATTTCACCACCAAAACAAAAAAATACTAAGATATTTTGCACCAAGACTACAATTATTTTAATGGCAATTAAGCACATTTCCAATTTCTCATCAGGTCTTAGAATTTACAATTTAAATACACTTTCTAAAAAGTTTTCCACCAAACTATGATCCTTAGACACTAAGGGAGTAATGATGCTGAAAATTCTTCACAGGAATAAATTACATTTTAAAATATATTAAAATAGAAAACTGTTCTTTTAAATTGCAATAATATTTCACAATATCACTATAGATCACTACATGCACCATTTCTCCTTTAGGGTCTAAGGATCATATTTTGGTGGAAAACTTGATAAACTACTATGCAAAATGAAAGGGGTATGAAAGAAATGTATTGTTTTTAGAAAGTGTATTTCAATTGTATAGCTACCTAAATCAGTTCAGATGGTTTGTGTTGATGGGTGTATCCCACAAATTCTGTCAAGAACCTGACTGGCTCATATTTCTCCTAAAATCTGAAGAGAAAAACAAGAAAGCAGGGATTAAAGTTCCGTCGCTACGACGGATTTCCGTCAGTTCATGATAAGAGTCACTTGCTTCATTCCTGAATGATTCAGCCGTTCGAACGAATCAATTGAATGAATGATTCAGTGATAAAATCAGTGACTTGCCGCAACCTGCTGGCGGATTTAGTTAAATTTTTAGCGTATAATTTCAGTTATTTAAATCATATTTCTGTATTCAAAATTGTATATTTAAAACATTAATCTCCACATGAATTTATGAATTTTATTGCACTCATGCTACCTCTGAGCCTCATTAAACGTCTGAAAATACTGTTCTTTTAAATTGCAATAATATTTCACAATATCACTATAGATCACTACATGCACCATTTCTCCTTTAGGGTCTAAGGATCATATTTTGGTGGAAAACTTGATAAACTACTATGCAAAATGAAAGGGGTATGAAAGAAATGTATTGTTTTTAGAAAGTGTATTTCAATTGTATAGCTACCTAAATCAGTTCAGATGGTTTGTGTTGATGGGTGTATCCCACAAATTCTGTCAAGAACCTGACTGGCTCATATTTCTCCTAAAATCTGAAGAGAAAAACAAGAAAGCAGGGATTAAAGTTCCGTCGCTACGACGGATTTCCGTCAGTTCATGATAAGAGTCACTTGCTTCATTCCTGAATGATTCAGCCGTTCGAACGAATCAATTGAATGAATGATTCAGTGATAAAATCAGTGACTTGCCGCAACCTGCTGGCGGATTTAGTTAAATTTTTAGCGTATAATTTCAGTTATTTAAATCATATTTCTTTCTTCAAAATTGTATATTTAAAACATTAATCTCCACATGAATTTAATTGCACTCATGCCACCTCTGAGCCTCATTAAACGTCTGAAAATGTACCTACAAGCCACTTTTTTGTTCTTCTGTGCCACCTCTGTAGTACAAATTAAATTATTAATACTAATTTCATATGATTGGTAACTTATTTGTCTTATTCTACATATTGTTTTAAATAGAAATTTTAAAAAGATTATAAACTTAATTTTTTGAATTTGACAGATGAAAATGATGCCATTACTAAGGTAAAAAGAAAATACTCCTGTAAGTCACTTTAAGGAGTCAAATGTCAGCTCGTATTAGGAAGGCTCATTTTTTATCAGAATTTGCGACAAGCGCTCCTAATTACAAGAAGAAAAAAACGGCTCTTAAACTGGGTGAGTACAGGTATGGCTGAGGAAAAATTTTCCTCAAATTTGTTTAACCCCTGCAATATAATAAAAGTAGAATAAGACAAATAAGTTATCAATCATATGGAATTAGTATTAATAAATCAATTTGTACTACAGAGGTGGCACAGAGGAACACAAAAGTGGCTTGTAGGTACATTTTCAGACGTTCTTTCCCCAACACTGTATATATATATATATATATATATATATATATATATAAACAAACACATTTAGGAAGCTATACTTCTCTTTCCACCTGTCTACATCATGGACAATCTGTACAAGGTCTATTAATATGGCTTCAGGTACACCTCAGTCTGTTTGTTTGTGTTTGTGTGTGTGTGTGGAGGGAAAGCAGATAACAGCAGTTGTCAGACAGAGCAAGACAGATACAGAGCAAGAGTAATGAGGCAGGATGTGTCGACTTCACCCTGCAGGAAACACACACTAGTGTGTATGTGTATGTGTGTGGCTGATAGATTTCAACACCTGCTTGACCTCATATCTGAATCACTTCTCTCACTGATCCTGTTCACTTCTAGCCAACAGCCCTTTGAATTTAATTTCACTCCAGCATTTTACTGAAAACTTTTTTTTTCCTCCTTTAGAATGTCTGCTACACTGAGTGAAGAATTAATTTTCCTCTTTTTACCCAAAATAGGATGGAGTGGGTATTATTGAGCACTATGTAATGTCTGTTTCATTCATACAGGAAGCTGGAGGGCGCCCTCGCACAGAAACTCCACATATGCATCACAGAAGCAATAAAACTCATGAAGCTCCAGGAAATCCCTAATATGGACAAAACTATGGGATAAAAGCATCCAGCTATCGCTGTAGCTGAATAAAAATAAGAATTTAAATGATGAAACATTAAGAAAATAAACACTCAACTGCGACAATATATGGTTCTTCAAGGCATCTCGGGTATTTTCATAATAATTATGAATATTTATAATCCATTGCTAATCGACATAGCCTTTTTTTACAGTATAGAATATATTTCCTGCCTCATTCTGTGATAAGAAGCCACATCAAATTACAAAAGGAAGCTATTTCAAACATTTGACTGATGTTGTGGAGTAAAAATGATAATGTTCTCTTTTGTTGGACGACAGGTTTAGAAACGCTTCTCATTACAAGGGAAGATGTCTGGCGTCTGTTGCTTTTTCAAATTAATGTTATAAGCAGGGAGGCATCTGCTCATCTCAGCGCGTAGACTCACGGACACAAACAAACAGAGCCAACTCTGAGAGAAATAAAACGCACGGAAATTCTTTACACGCAAAACATTCACAATCGAGTATTGAACCGTGGATGTCGTACCAAACAGTTTAATATTATATTGAGAATTGTGGCATCCCTATTAATGAGTAAGGCTTTAACTTAAATAAATTGAATGTCGTGAAATGATAAAAAAAACTATTTATCATTTATTAATAAAATATAAAATGTATATAGTTCTTCAAGGCCCTTCAAAGAGTAAAAAGGTGTTTTCACATATAGTTCGTTTTAAAAGAACCAAACCTAATTCAATTAAACTCCTCACAAACACACCGTACAGTTCGCTTTTGGGTCCTTTCAGAGGGGTCTGAGATCACTTGGTTTGTTCACATATCCGAGCTTTGGACAGCTCAAATGAACTAGGTGTGAAAACACCCAAATACAACAAAGTAAACAAAATGACAATGAACAAACACACCACATGGAAAAAAATAATTACAATAAATAAAAAAAACCATACATAAAATAAATAAAACCATAAATAAAAAAAAATAAAAACAAACACATACATGCATACTAGGGATGGGCGATACCCCTTATTTTGTTTTCGATACGATACCGATATTTTTCAAGGCAGTATCGTCGATATCGATACCGATTCGATACTTCTGCACTAAACCAAAGTCACAGCTCAACTGCTGCTCATCTCCATTCAAACACAGCGGTGTCTCGTTTGTGAATGAACTGCGTTTTTAAACGAATCTAGTGAGTCGGTGATTCATGGTTACCCATTCATAAATACTGTCACTTGCTTCATTCCTGAATGAATCAGCCGTTCGAATGAATCAATTGAATGAATGATTCAGTGATAAAATCAGTGACTTGTCGCCACCTGCTGGCAGATTTAGTTTCATTTTTAAAGTATCTTTTCAGTTCTTTAAATCATTTAATATTTCTATATTCAACATTTTTTAAAACATTAATCTTACCATGAATTTATGGATTTAATTGCACTCATTCCACCTTCCATTAAATGTCTGAAAATACACCTACATGCCACTTTTGTGTTCTTCTGTGCCACCTCTTTACAAATTAATTTTAATACTGATTTCATTTGATTAGTAACTTGTTCTTCTTATTCTACTTGTTCTTATTCTATGGTATCAATTAGAATTTTTAAAAAGCTTCTAAAATATAATTTTTAAAAAATTTGACAAAAGATGACATACTCTTAATAAAGTTAGAAAAATGCCATTACAAAGGTAAAAACAAAATTCCACTGTAAATCACTTTAAGGAGTCAAATATCACCTCGTAAAGGGAAGGCTAATTTTTTAAAATCAAATTTTGGATTATTGATTAGAAGGTGCTCCTAAATTTTTGACTGTGCTCCTAAATTTTTTAAGTTAGCAGCATAAGTGCTCCTAAAAAGAAAAATAAGCGTAGAGCCCTGAGTAGTGGAAAGAAACCATCTAAAATAATAATTTAAGTGTTTATATCAATTATAATACATATGTCGGTAGCACTTAAATACACTGACCTTTGCAGTTTTATTCCCATATGTATTTGTTAAGATTTTCACGGAAGGGTTGTTCATGTATCATTCGCCTGGTTTATATATTCCTAAAACATGGCGATTTTTTCTGGCTGAAAAAAAAAAAGGAGTGACAAAAAGCGATATTCAAAATCCCCTCTGTAAAAACCTTTAACTCTAATGTGTCAACAAAATCATACAAGTTTAGAATTTTGAATCTAGTTTTATCCAAAGTTCAGATTTCTGTTCTGAAAATGCATGCAAATTAGGGCATATTTAATTAGATAATGGATCGTTTGCATAGTTACACATAATATTTCAGAACTTATAATATAAAACAGTTGCCATTACATGATTAATCAACTGGGAAAAATATGGTTATATCTAATAAAAAAATTATCTAAAATTTAAATTTTTTCCACTTTTCACCTGTATTGTCTTGCCTTAAATGACTAATAATGACTTATGAACACTTAACTGAGATATGGGTATGAATAAGCTCTCTAACGAACAGCTGGAAGCATCTGATTGTCACTGGAGAACTCTCACGCACTTACAAACCCATGAAGGACGTCATAGCAGGCTGTGTGTAGGTTAATTGGTGATTGTCTTGAAGATAATGCGGCACATCCATCACTGAAATAAGTCATCCGGCATCCCTGCTCTCCCTCAGACAGGTATGAAAACACGCAGTAAATCAAAGTCTGCACACACACGTGGGAAGGCCGTCACTGAGAGACGAATACTTATCAGTTTTCTAAGATCTGATCGAGCGCATCTCGCTCAAGACCCTGAGAATACAATGATGCGCTTTCAATGCGTTGCCGTTGGCGATGGAGATCATCCGCACACCTCCGGCTTTACCGCGGTAAACAAAGCCGAGGTGCATTCATCACAGCACTATTCTGAACAAGAAAAGCGTGGGCATGAAACTCGCAGAAAGGTACTTCGTGCAGATTGTTTTTGTGCTGCAGACTGACTGTACGCCAGCTCGACTCATCTGAACCACATTTGGTTGCACTTGAACTTTCAAATATCTTGTGAAAATACCAAGAACGAGCACCTGAAAGGAGCAAAATCTTCTATAAATCACCGAGCAGTAAAAAGAAAGTCTTCATTTTTATTGTCTGTTGTGTCACAATAAAGACAACAAGAAATGGCGTGATTCTATAATACAATGTATTTTTGAATGCATCAAGATATTAATAAGATATATATGACTTGATATATTCAGGAGGAATTGATTGGATGATGGTGATATATTTAATATAAAAATATAAATATTTATATTAAACTTTCATGGCGTACTGGACATGAACTAGACATATATAAAAAAGTTGAAAATGAAAGTCGTTTCAGAGAGTTATAATATTACATATTACAACACATTTCTATAACGTTTTTCATTTAAAAAAAAATAGAGTAGGGAATCAGGCTATATTAGACCAGAAACAATATTAAGAAAGTAAATAGAGTCATTTCATGTTGACTCCAACATGCTCTCAACTTCCAAAATTCAATCTCCATCCAATAACAGTGTTTTTTTCTGTGGCAGCCTTGAGCCAATGTGCTGCTTTAAATCCGTTTTATTGGGCTGCACAAGCTTACATTCATAAAACAAATAAACTTGATTCTTCCTTTTGTGCCTGTGCATGCTTTGTTGTGATGAAGTTCAGCACTCAATGGACTGAGAGTCTGTTAAGTAAGTGTAATTCTCTGTGTTCTGGCGCCCTCTAGTGTTCAGGCAGCAACAGTGACATCAGGTGCGTTCAGAGAAACTCTAATACACATTAAAGGGATAGTTCACCCAAAAATGAAAATTCTGTCATTAATTACTCACCTTCATGTCGTTCCAAACCTGTAAGACCTTCGTTCATCTTCGGAACACAAATGAAGATATTTTTGATGAAATGTGAGAGCTCTCAGACCCTGCATAGACAGCAACGCAACTGAAATGTTCCCAGGTCCAGAAACATAGTAAGGACATCGGTAAAACAGTCCATGTGACATCAGTGGCACAACACAGCTACGAGAATACTTTTTGAGCGCAAAGAAAACAAAGATAATTTTTTCAACAATTGATCTCCCCCAAGTTACGTCTTCCACCATTTTAGAGAGTATCACAATGCATACGCACGCTTTCCCCTAAGTGTAAACAACGCTGATAACACAGATTACGTTCATGCGCACGCTTTCTCCCCCAAACATAAACAACGCTGATTACGTCAATTACGTTCTTGGGTACTCTCCAAAATGGCGGAAGATGTAACTCGTGGGAGAAGAATTGTTAAATCAATTGTTATTTTTGTTTTCTTTGCGCTCAAAAAGTAATCTCGTAGCTTCGCAAAACAGAAGTTGAGCCACTGATGTCACATGGACTGTTTTACCGATGTCCTTACTACGTTTCTGGACCTGGGAACATTACAGTTGCGTTGCTGTCTATGCAGGGTCTGAGAGCTCTCACATTTCATCAAAAATATCTTAATTCTTTAAATGAGACTCATGATCATTAAACTGTAAAATTACAGACAAAAGTCATTTGTAGCTCCCTCGGTCATTAGCGCTGTTTACCGAAGCATCACTATCACAATTGCTCACATAAGTGAGTGATTTGAGCACACAGTAATCCTAAATATAAAATTTTGGCATGTCACTTCTCCCACACCTAGCAACCACCTATAACACCCTAGCAACGGCACAGCAACACTCTTTGCAACCACCCTGAACACCCAGTTGAACGTCAGAACAGCACTCTGGAAACCACCCAAAACAGCAACACATGAGAGACACTCTAAGATCTGCATAGCAACACTCAGGGCAATACCCTAGCAACCCCTAAATATTATGCATTAAATATGTATTAGAAATGTTTTTCAACTGCACACATCCTTAAAAATACTAAGGCTACGTCCACACGAAGCCTTTCCCTATCCGATCTTTTTTTCCCCTCATCTCAAGAAATATCTGCGTCCACACGAAACCACAAAACCGACACAAAACGATGTAGTATACATGCCAGACCAGTATGTGGCGCTGTAATTCTGCCACAGAGATACACTAAAAAACGGAGAAGAAGACTTGGACTATGCACATAAACCTTGCACGCGGTATACAAACGAACATGGAACAATACATATATTAATCTGTGTTAATGTTAGTTAATAAAAAGACAACCGTTCAGTGTTTGTTCATGTTTTTTCGGGGCCTAAGGGTGTTTATTTTCATAATTTGAAGGCTTGTTATTATTTCAAATGAAATATTAATGTATAGCATTAATTCAATTAATTAATCTGGAAATCACAGTTAATTTGATTACATTTTTTTAAATTGATCAATAGTCCTATTTTATTCATGAAGTCTTTAAAGGAGGAATTTTACAAGTCTACACATACACGCCAACAAAACGTTCAGTCAAACGCTGGAACCTTTCAGTGCGATCGCGGTCATCATCGTTAAATGGCCGTGCAATGAATTAGCATTTCACAGAGCGCTGCATAAGCATTTCTGAGGGTTATAAAGGGAACGGAGCCAGGGCTGGAGATAAGCTGGTGTGAAATGTGTTTTCTGGCCTTGTTAATATTAGATGAGCTGCTGTCATCAGCACCGATCCTCCGATAAACCATGAAGATCATGTTGAGATTATACAGTCAAGGTCAAATTAAACACTAGCACACACTTCTAAGATACCAAATACAGCATCAGATAAAGTATAGACACCGCACTCTTTGTCTTAAAGAGTTTTAAATGACAAGCCGATTATTGATTCCACATCTATAATTAACTGTATTGAACTCAATAGTCTTTTTTTTTGTGCCCAATTTAGCAGTTTAGATAACACTGATTCTTCGCCAAAAATAATATGCTTAGACACTGTCTGACAAAATAAAATAAAAAACACTACTTAAACTATGCTATTTAGTAGTTGCTATTCAAAAAAAGAGCCAGTCCTAGTCTAGATAATGCTTGAGTCTCTTCAACGCAAGTCTGTAAAATTTTTGCCCGTTTAATTGTCGGTCAGGTGAAAATATTAAATCTGACTGCTGAGGAAATGGCTAAGTGATAGCACAGCTTTTAAGGCCTAACTATAATGATAACTATATTAGCGTCCACACCAATGGACATTGTTTATTATGGGCACATTGCTAGAGTTATGTTATCTGCCGTTTTAAATGTGCAAACTCTCCGGTGGATTCTGATTGCCTATCAATGCTTTTTTATCGTTCATCAGCTGGACAAAATCATTCTGAGAGTGATCGCAATGATATCGTTCTTCTGTGTCGTTATTGTTATAGTACGGTCTTCCCTATTTCAGAGAATTGGAAAGGTTTTTAAAGGTAATACTGACAGCTAGCGGCTGAAATGGGTACTGCAATCCAAATTCAAAATACGTGAGTTGCCAGATTGAGGACACGCAAGAGGAATGAGTGCAACTGACAATGAAAGGTGAAGAGCATTGCACTGTAAGTTGATGAGTTGATGTATCCACATTTTAAAATGTCTCTGGTCAGAGAGTTTTTTAGATGGTTACTGAGGCTTTTAGGTTGGGTCGAATCTGCAATCTCTGACCCAGTTCGTTTGCTGACGTACATGGATGCAATACGCTGTGTTTTCTGCCAACTTGCAACCCGGGTGTCTAAACACTATTGAGTAAATTGGCAGTGGGTGGAATCACACAAACCAAAACAAAAACAGACATTCTGACACGGAACACACATTTCAAAGTAGAATAACTGGCTGTAGCAATTATGTGAACAACTGTGTATTTTTATGCTTTAGTAAAGTCAAAAGAATTACATACAGCACCATTAAACCTTAGTTATAACTTATTATAGTCTTCGGTGTAAACCTTTATTCTAGGTATCATTCATGTCTTGAACACAAATGATTCAGGGTAAGTATAAGCAATAATGCAGAAAGGAAAATCTTGAAATGTCACAAACACAGACGTTTGTTAGTCATAACCGACTCCATTCTCTGATCGAACAATAGTTAGCTGACCGCATGGCTGGGCGTGCAGAAGAGCGAAACGTGAGCTTGTGCTCTGTTGGTGAAAAAAGATCCCTGTCTAATGGAGCTGGAGGAAGTTGGACTCGAATTCTGCCCCGGGACGGAAAGATGAGCTGCCCGTCTGCTTGGCACAGGCCCGCCTCCTATCGACCCGCTCCAGCACTCTTCTAAATATCTGTCAATCGATGGAGACTCGCACAGAGTGACCTCACATTCTTAGTGTCGCAAGAATGATAAGCAAATAAGCACTAATGGCGAGGTCGAGATTAGCAGAGAATACTAGCATTGATTGACTCAGCTAGCTGATATGAATTGATACACTAGTTGAACCACTAAATGTGGATTATATAATACAGCATTTATGGTGGTCGAATGTTTTGTTTGTGTGCATACGGCAGATTATCTGTAGGCTGATAATACATCCCATTGGAGGCATCAGATAATAAACATCCATTATCAGAGCACAGCCAGTGGTGTTTAAAACCCCATATGCACTTACCAGGCAGGAGACTAAATATACTTAAGTGCTCTAAACCGATTCTTCAGTAAGCGTTACCAGATGTATTCTTGGCCTTTATGGCGAAGCACCACATAATTCTCTCAGCTCAATAAGAGCTCGACTCACGGGAGACTCGGCGGCTAGAAACCTAGAGATCAGCAACAACGACAAACAAAATGCCTATTTCACAGACAGGCGGCCCTCTTTTCATCAGTGTAAAGGGATTAGCTGCAAACTCAGACCTGCTCTTGGGGGAAGAACGCTGGAGCGATACTCTGCACAGACAACTCGCATCTTATATTAGCGGTTTGCAAAAGCTTTGATGACAAGCAGCCCCAAATATGGTGATCCCACTGCAAGGGACCTTCCTACAGTAAAATATAATGCAGCTGCATATTTTCATGCATGAAAACCCATACAATAATACACCTTTTAGGACCTTTTACGAAAAAAGTACCGTATTGGCCCGAATATAAGACGACCCTGATTATAAGACGACCCCCCCCCTTTTTCCAGATGTACCTTTTGGAAAAAGGCTTTTTAAAAACCAAATCTTGTTTTTTCTCAGTAAAACACATTTTGTCTTCAATTATTTTCATATTGCATATTTTTCCTATTTTAATTTTTGTTTTGAAAGTATGGTAAAAACTGGTAAAATGTACCAACAATCACATTTAAAAAATATACACTTTTTGATATACCATAAAAAAAAAAAAACAGGTAGCCCATCTGAATTAGGACATTTAGGCTATCCATCTAATAGTAGCCTACCAAAATCTTATTAACAGTAGAAGTTAAATCTTACTGTAGTCTTCAAATCTGGGTACTGTCTTACGTTTTAAAATCACAAAGGGAGTTTGGTCCCATCAGGCTAACGTGACAGTCACGACTCATGCAGCTGTAAGCTTTTCTTTTTCTTTTGTTTTTACTCGCGATCTTTACAACACGCATTACATTACAGATTTCATGGCACACTCGTTTTATGCGTATTTGGCGCCACCTAGTGTTGTGGGTGTATTATTGACATGTCAAAGTCTAGACCCTGAATATAAGACCACCGCGTTTTTTCAGCTGTATTTCCAAGAAAAAAATATCGTCTTATATTCGGGACAATACGGTAATAGAAAATAAAAAAATAAATAGTACATTTAAATATATATTAAACAACATTTTTAGGCTATTAAAATACAATATTAAAAATAAAAAATTATTGTAAGCTTAAAACAGTTAAATCTGAAGAAACTAGCTGCAAACAGCAGGATTTTATCCTTACAAAAACACTATCCACAAAGCCTAAAGAACAATGCACAATAATCTTGTCATCATATCTGACAAATCTATGCAAATACTTGCCGGAGACTAATTTCCACAATGTCAAAACTTCAGCAGCAAGTCTAGAGAAATAAGATCCCTCAAGTGGCCTTGAAACAGGCCAATGCGTTACACAAAAGCAAGCAACACCGTATAATTATCAATCACGAGCAGTCAAAGGGTAATAATGGGGGTCTGAAATGCTGTTTTCATTTGCAACGCTGAACACAAAGAATAAATGGCTTCTGATTCCTGTTAGATACAGTGAGAACACCTATTCATCTTCTCTGACGCCTCAAGTGCGCCGAGTCCATTTATCTTCTTGCAAATAAAGTCAGCCGCCCTCACAATAACATGCCGAGAATGGATTGAGCGCCGGAGGGCCCAAACTCGACTCCTGCTTACTACAAGTCCATATGGACGCCGGTCCTACCTCTCTCCAGTGTTCCGGCCCGCACTCCTTCCCAGCGAATTTGCACTCCAGCAGCATATCATCCATGCGGTGACGGGTGCGATTGAAGAACTCGGCGAGGCTGAATCGAGACCCTTGCCTGTCGGGCTCCGGCGCCAAAGGGATTCCCGGAGCCATGTTGTCCTCGTATCCCAACAGTGGCCCCATGAAGAGCAGGTCGCTGTAGCTCAGCTGTGAGCGCCGGAACGAGTTGTAGTTGCAGAGCGTGATGGCGGGGAACGTCATGTTCCTGGCATTGCGCTCGTCCAGCATGGTGATGTAGTCATACTGCAGGTAGTAGATGACACGGTCCACCACCTGCATGAGGAACATGGAGACCGCCAATAGAAAGACCACCGTCCACAAGCCCTGGCGGACACTCAACTTCTTGTCCACAAAGACGTGGTTGGCGCCGTGGAGGGAGCAGCCACCAAAAAACGTGGCGAGGCTGATGTCGGGCACTTCTTCGTCTTCCGTCCCATCGTATGCATCCGGATCGTCACCCTCCTCCTGGTACTTGCCATGTTCGCCATCTCTTGACCACACCACGCGCTTGTAGTGGTCGTCGAAGCTGCCTTTGCGCGAGCGGCCAACTGGCTCATCATCTGTGCTGAAGGAGATGGTGCACGTGATTCGTACCATGATGCTAAATCAAAAACCGGTCAATAGTGAAAAGAAGAACACCGAAAAAAAATGTCTCAGCTTGATGGATTACGCTTAAAATGGAATTTTGCAGTATCCTGGATGTCCTACGTACAAAAAAAACAGGAAAGATTCATTGACCCCAAATAAGCCAATCCTGACTTGATCTTCTGGCGACTAGAGATGGAAAAATGACAATGATCTCTTCAGAAATGATGTCCAGCGCTTTGACATCGCCAGTAATCTGTCTCTCCCTTCACAACAGGACATCTAAAGAGGAATGGCACTGTTGGGATGTTATGCACTTCCTGGCCCCAAACTCCCTCCCTCAGACAAGGAATAGTCCCAGTGCAACCTGCATCTGATGTCAGCACCGGATCGCCTTTCAATGCGCATTTAAGCACTTAGGATAATAATCCGGGTCATTTCTATCACACAATATCTACTTCATGAATCCAGATGCATGGGATTTTTAACTAGGTGCTAAAAGCCACAGCAGCCGTTATGCTTTGATTAACAGGATATGCTGAATGCGTCACTGTTGCTGGTTTATCAGCTCATGAATAAACACTCTATAGAGTTTCGAGCAAAGCCAAGATATCAACATGCGTGCATGTGAGTGCCTGTGGCTTAGAAGTGAAGCGATACCATACAATGTCATGCATGAAAGACTGAAGTACACAAACACAAACCCAACACTCTTTCATGATATGTTTGCACTTGTCTAGCACGCTATTGCTTTACTAAGCTTCCTGTTGAATGCAGCTCATAAACTGAAGGGAAATTCAACACTTAATCAAAATTTTATCACCACAATTCATGGAACATGAGCAGAATCAACTTCGGGGGTAAATTAATATAAATGGAACCTTCTTACATACATGTTTGTGTTCATTTCAGTGGGACAACTTAAATAAGAATGGTTTTATTAATTCAAATTAAGTAATTTGCATAGTATTTCCATGATCCAAACGAATCTCTACTGCGCAGACTCGGGCTCCAAATGACGTCATTTACTCAAGATGGCAGCGGCCATACTGAGATGCTTTGGCTTCACTTTTCTATAGTGGAAGGAATAGTAGACGCGTCGTCCATCTTTTTTTACAGTCTATGGGTGAAATTAACAGAGGTTTGGATGCAACGGAGCAAGAACCACACTTGTTGGCAATAGTTATAAAATGAAACTTAAATACATCTACAGAAGCCTGACAGACTGTTTTCCAAATAGCTTTGAGTTTCCATTGACAAGCTATATTTTCCAACAAGAAGGTATAGCATGACAAAGCACTACATTGCTGATATTCTTATTTTTTACACAGATAATTATCTAACACTTGCCTAGAATGTCCTTTGCTTTTATTTGTAGCATAAACAATTCAACACAAAGTTAAATGCAAAGACTCACATCTGCCATTCTTACGGAGATCCAGACAAAAACTGATTTGAATGAAACCAAATTAATAACTTCAATAGCAACATTAATCTAATAATAATAAAGTAGTTAAAATTAAGTAATTTGCATAGTATTTCCATGAAGAAGACCCCTTGAAGAAGATTAGCAGCATGTTTTCTGTCCTAGATCGTGCGTGATTGATTCTGGCAAGATCAAAGGTTCAAGGATTTCATTTCGAAGCACAGTGTTTGGAAGCAAACCGGAGGCATTATTTTTAATACCAGCTGCCCGTCTTTACATCATACAGTGTCTCTATTGATTGATCTCTGTTGATGACTACGACAGCCAGAGTTTTCAATTCTTTACTTTGACTGGATGAAAATGACAGAATTCAACAGACTTAAACTGAACTATGTAGGGGTGAAATCGGGTGTGCCTCACACGTCCTGAAAAGTGAAGCTGCGGGCTCTTTGATCGCCCCCCAGTGGCTGACTGCAGTACAGGTCATAAACCCCGCCCTCTCCATGTAAACGAATGGGACTTGAGTCAAAATAAAAAAATGTATTACACTTCCAATTCAATTTCCCGAAAGATGGTTTTGATCATTTAAGGTAGTTGTTATCACGCTGATATATGTTCAATTGTTTGTTTTTGTGATAAGTTTGATTTTAGCTAGTAATTTGATGCTATAAAAACGGGGCGTGTCGTTATGGTTGATTGGGTCTGCGGGAGTTTGATACCGCGGCTCCACCTCACGACACTACTGCGCAGACTCTGGCTCCAAACGAATCTCTACTGCGCAGACTCGGGCTCCAAATGACGTCATTTACTCAAGATGGCAGCGGCCATACTGAGATGCTTTGGCTTCACTTTTCTATAGTGGAAGGAATAGGAGACGCGTCGTCCATCTTTTTTTACAGTCTATGCGTGAAATTAACAGAGGTTTGAATGCAACGGAGCAAGAACCACACTTGTTGGCAATAGTTATAAAATGAAACTTAAATACATCTACAGAAGCCTGACAGACTGTTTTCCAAATAGCTTTGAGTTTCCATTGACAAGCTATATTTTCCAACAAGAAGGTATAGCATGACAAAGCACTACATTGCTGATATTCTTATTTTTTACACAGATAATTATCTAACACTTGCCTAGAATGTCCTTTGCTTTTATTTGTAGCATAAACAATTCAACACAAAGTTAAATGCAAAGACTCACATCTGCCATTCTTACGGAGATCCAGACAAAAACTGATTTGAATGAAACCAAATTAATAACTTCAATAGCAACATTAATCTAATAATAATAAAGTAGTTAAACTACAGTAAACTTGTACTTTTGAAAATACTATTTTTCTTAGTTGTCATTTTTTGTTAGTAGCTTGTAGTGTAATACCTAACTGCAGCTGAACGCTTTGCTTAGCTACTTTAATTATGAACAGCTTAATGTTCAAAGCTTCAACATTGGGTAGTCATTAATCTATTTAAATGCACTTGTAAAGTGACCAGTGGCGGCTCGTGGGTTTTAAAATAGAGGAGGCACACTAATTGTATTGGTCTGGGATCCCTGCCGATTATTATTATTATTATTTGCTTAACCACTTTAAAATGGCTTTTTGGTTGCTTTTAGTCAGAAAACGTAAAGAAAACGACACACATACAGCATGATAATATAATTTCACTTACCTGGCCTATTATGGGGAGGCTGTGCCTCCCCCGACGAGCCGCCACTGAAAGTGACCATTTCAAAATTGGACATTGTTTTAGACCGATCTCCAAAAAAACCCCGAAAGCCATACAGTCACCTTACAAAAGCTGCCAAATGCAAACAGCATCCAACAGATGGCAGCAGAGCTCAGCGTGGGAATTATCCAGACCTCCTGCCAAACACTTTTCCCGTGTCGACTCACAACACTTGAAAATGCAATCAGTCTGATTGCCTGAAGCTGCCAGTGAAAATGAATTCTCAACACGCTCGTATATTTTTCCCAGGTCTGCTCCAGTGCTCCTCAACAGGTTTCTCCACGCTCCATTCAATCTCCCTTCATTCTTGAGGGAGAGTATGGAATCAATGAGTGACTTAAAGGAACAGTACACTGGAAAAAAAAAATCATTTATGATTTCTCTTCAGGTACATTCTTGCTATTTGCCAAGTTGCATTGGCTAGGTCAGGCATCACTATTGTTATTTCTCATAAATGAAAGTAACGTCGTCTTCAGACACTAGGGGGCAGTAGATATTCTGCCGTGCGGCCATTCTGTGCCTTGAGGGCGGGTGTTATTTGAAGCACATGGAGATGGTCCATCATTTCCACTCAAGACCCTCTCAACCGACAGCCATGATAGACCTGTCGTTACCATGGATACTGGCAGCAAGGGAAAACACATGAAGACCTATTACCATGGATGTGCGGACACACACACACACACACACACACACACACACACACACGTAATTTGGGAAAAAAAAAATCATTTATGATTTCTCTTCAGGTACATTCTTGCTATTTGCCAAGTTGCATTGGCTAGGTCAGGCATCACTATTGTTATTTCTCATACTTGTGGTCATCCACACATTTCTGCCTAGTACAAATGCAAGTAACGTCGTCTTCAGACACTAGGGGGCAGTAGATATTCTGCCGTGCGGCCATTCTGTGCCTTGAGGGCGGGTGTTATTTGAAGCACATGGAGATGGTCCATCATTTCCACTCAAGACCCTCTCAACCGACAGCCATGATAGACCTGTCGTTACCATGGATACTGGCAGCAAGGGAAAACACATGAAGACCTATTACCATGGATGTGCGGACACACACACACACACACACACACACACACACACACACGTAATTTGATTCAATGACTGCTGTGAGAAAATGACGTCTACTATGTGGCTAACATCTGAATTGGCCTACTGGACACTAATCACATTATTTAACACCAGGAAACCTGCAAATGTTTGGTCTCGAGTGGCACAGATCCAGAATAAAACATGAAACCAGCTGGGACAACCACAAGTGCTGGAATTAACGAGCACTAAATTACAAGAACCGCAAAGAGAAAGATGAACCTGTTGGTTGTTGCAGCCTGATACTTGAGAAACGGTAGCATATTGATAAATATTATTATGTAATTTACATTATAATGATGTTAATTACAAGCACTTGCATATATATTAAGCCAAATGTCTAAAAACATTGTGAAAGAACAAATGAATAAAAATAAATAAATAAATAAATAAAAAGTTTATTATAAAGATGGATTCAAATATTAAATTGAAAATGGAAAATTAAATAACTTAATTATGATTACAAAATTATTAATTATCTAAGCTAACAGAGTGTGTTAAAAATGTAAAAGATTGGATGACCAATAATTTTCTCCTATTCAATTCGGATAAGACCGAGATATTACTTATTGGGCCAAAAGAGAGTACACAGAATCTCTTGGATTACAATTTGCAACTAGACGGGTGTACTGTTACTTCCTCTACAGTCAAAAATCTGGGTGTTATATTAGACAGCAAATCATATTTCCCATGTTACAAAAACAGCATTCTTCCATCTTAGAGACATTGCCAAGTTATGAAACATGTCACCTGTTTCTGATGCAGAAAAGCTACTTCATGCATTCATGACCTCTAGACTAGACCCCATATAATTGCTGTTAATAGTGTTCATCGTCTGTTTGATTACATCTTTAATTGATTTTTCCATACATTTCTGCCATATGTACATTAACTGACAGTCACCACTGATAAGCTACCACTAAATATTGTAGAAACTTAATTTGCTGTAAAGTTGCTTTGCAATGATTTGTATCGTGAAAAGCGCTATACAAATAAACTTGAAAACTTGAATAATCACTGTAAACAAAACGCACTTTATAAATAAACATGATCTCAGTCCGCTGCATTTACAGAAACACCACAGGACATAAGAGGCATTATTACACGCTGCAAAAAACAATACCAACACAAACAAGTGGGGACAAGGGACGAGAGAAACGATATGAATACTAAGACAGCTGGCACGTTCTTCATATGAACCCATGCACTAAGGTTAGACGCACAAGACCTCACCTTCCTCGACTGCCTCAGAGCCGAGAACGACTCTACTGAGCTGGAAAACACTCAAATAGAAATGATAAACAGCATGACTCATTCATCAATGGTTCACCTTCATAACATTTATGAAAACATTATGCTGTTTTTATTATTACAAACGCAAGATTATTGGAATCAGAGCATTAATTAGTTATATTTTCGTGCCCGCACTATGCACTTGACGTGGTATATTGCTAACATGTATAATTTATTTGTTGTTCGTCTACGAATGCTAAAATTCAAATTAGATATTTAAAAATTAATTAGAATCTTCCTCCTCGTCTTTCTAAAGGCAGAGATCCGGAGGATCCACAGCGCTGACGGCATTTTCAACAGTTAAATTATAGCCTGCGTTTACAGACCTATTTATCAAACTCAAGCGGCTGTTGAAGCGCTCACAAACATTTGGAATAAACAGTGCGCTCGTCTAGATCAATAATGCCGGTGTTTGTGTGCGCTGTCTTTAAAGAGCACATAGAGCAATTTCAGCTGACAAATATGACAGAATCATGATGGATTAACAGAAATACCATTCCACTACCCAGAATCCGGCTGTAGGCAATCTGCACGTCTTCGCTTGATCGCTTCAGGGTGGATGACACAAGTGGATCTGAATGGAGTTTGCTCATGTAAAACTCACCGCCATGATGTCACGGTGTTGTGAGTGGTTGCCAGGGTGTTGCTATGCAGTTTTAAAGTTTTTCTTAGTGGTTGTTAGTGTGTTACTAGGGAGTTTTAACATTGTTAACTGGAAGTCTGTTGGAATGTTGGATATGGTTGTGGTATTCTGGTTGCTAGGCAGTTGCTATGGTAATCTAGGTTGTTTCCAGGGCATTGCTATGCAGTTGCCAAGGCAAAAGGAGACATTTACAGTTATCGCTAGGCGGTTGCTAAGATGTTAAGAGTTCTTTGCCACAATCAGATGCTATGGTATTCTGGGTGGTTACCAGGATGTTGCTATGTGGTTGTTAAAGTGTTTGAGTGGTTGTTAGCGTGTTACTTTGTTGTTGCCAGGTGCTATGCATTTGCCAAGGTGTCCTGAGTGTTTTTTCATGTTTCTAAGTAGATGCTATGGTGTTCTGGATAGTTTCTAGTGCATTGCTATGCTGTTGCCAAGGTGTTCCAGGTGGGCATTGCCACTGCTAAAGTGTTCTGAGACATTAGAGTTGTTATGTACAACAACTGTACATACAACCCCCTTAAGCTGTTATAAATTCACTGTAAACCACGGCTTCACGGGGCTTATTGCTTTAATAAAACGGTTATTCCATATATGCAGTAAGGTAAAACAGAGTAAATAAAGTGTAATGATATTAATAAAAACATTATTCTTCCGCCAAACAATGTAGTTCCTCAGAAACGGTTGTGGTTCCAACAAACTGGTTGCCGAGCAACACACAAAAGTAAACAAAGGTGTATGTTTGTAGGGTAATTTACAACAGCTTCGATCTTGGCTCAACCAATCAGAATCAAGGACCGGAACTATCCGTTTTATAATAAACAGTTGATAAGGTATCCAGAGTGGTTTGCTCCATAAGTGGTTACTGTTGTAATCTGGGTGGTTACCATGTTGTTGCTATGCATTCACTGAAGAGTTTCGAGTGGGTTTTAGCCTGTTGCTATCCAGTTGCCTAACAGTTCTAGGTTGTTGCCAAGGCATTACTATGCAGTTGCCAATGTGATGTGGGTGGTTACCAGAGTGTTACTAAGTGTTCTGGGAGGTTGCTAGGCAATCGCTATGGTGTTTTAAGCCATTGCTAAGGGGTTTCTTTGTAGTTGCAAAGATGTTGTTTCTAAGTGGTTGTTCTAGGTGGTTACTCACTGTCTTGTGTGAAAAGACTATGGCTCTGGTTCCTGGAAGTCTTTGGATTTTTCAGCCCGTTTTATTGTCCACCAAGTGTAAATCTGTCTTAGCAAACACCACTAATTACAATCAGGTTGAAATTAGATCTTTTTTTACAAATTCCCAATCACATACTTTCTTGTATTTAGTTGTTTAGATATAATCACAATTTTCAATCAACATTTCACGTAGCAATTTGAGATAAGCACAGAAAGGAAATGTTAAAAGCTTTCTGATTCTCTAATATGGAGAACTTACAATTCTTTATGGCGTCTAATGACAGACTCAGTGACAAGATAAATAGCCTGATGTGAGGAGCCCCATTAAGACTCTTTCTTATCAGGAGAGCAAGCGCTGATGTTTGCAGCGGAGGTAATAAAGCTGATGATGGGGTGGCGTCCTGCTCGGCGGAGGTTTTGTTTGATTCAAAGTAAATGAGGTTTCATTAAAGTGTTCCATGATAATGCATAAGTTTGACATCCAGATTTTAGCTCGAGATGAGTTTCATGAGAGAAGCGAAAACCTCAAGACTGATGGATGGAAAGTTTTTTTGTTAGTGCTAGAAGCTAAAAGTTCAGATGAACATTCTGGAAATGTTCTTCTTGAACCCTGAACCGACTTCATTGATCTGGAATATATAATATAATATATAAAAGCAATAAATAAAATATATAAACAGTGAGCTGCAAAAAATACAAGGTCATGGACAAAATGAGAGTAAAGTCAGTTATAAATGCACTTTTTATTTCAATAGAATAAAAAAAAATCTAAATGCAAACTATTTTACCCAATATCAGTGTTTACATTGTATCTTTACGCAAATGAGTCATATTTTGTCTTCATTTCACCTTCTGCCGACATTTGAAGTTCAAACAACAGCAATCAATGCATCAGTGGTCAAGAAACATAAGGCTAATTCAAATATCTTGCAGCTAATTAGACACTATCGGGAATAACATGAGAACGAAAACATGAAAGCAGGAACAAGTATGACCGGATATGGGAATCCCAGTTTTCCCCGAGGCGTGCACACATTGATCTCTGCAAACGAGCCATTAGCTTTTCAAACGAATTAGCTTTAGGCGATCAGCTAACTAGCGCTTCATGTGTAGACAGCAGACAGCGAGGCAGCTAATTAGTGTTTGCAACATGTAGTGTTTGATGGCCAAGTGTTTTTGAAGCACAGGCTTGGTTTTCAAGTGGGTTCTGCTCTTTTGTGTGGCGTACATTGCTACAAATAGTGAGAGAACATGCTCACAAAGGCTATGCTAGCGCAGACGTAAAGTAGCTCACGGCTATAGACTGTTTGCACACACACACGTACACAAATCCACACAAACAGTAGGTCATGAACTTAAAATAACGCTCAATGATTTCCAATAGGGCATCAGAAAAGGGCAAGTTCCCATGTAGCGACTTGAGGGGAAAATACAAGGACTAGACACAAAGCGCTCTGGGAAGGGCAGCCAGAGCTGTAGAGGAGCTAGTTCGATTAGCCTCGCTAAGCACAGCTTAAAGTTTCTTTCTGCCGGCCTTCGGCTGTGTGGACGAGGATGAAGCCTATTTAACACGGCAGAATGATGGAGATGGTTATTATGCCGAAGTCTGGACGCTTCAAAAGGCTGTTATCTCATTCGCTAGAGATGATAACCAAGCTGCACCTGAATGTCTTGCCCTTGCGTTTATCCTCATTTTACTCTTATCAGCAGAATGGCCTCAATCCAATCAACTTTTTAAAATCCATGCTGAGGGGGACACATTTGACACTTTCGTAGCATTTTATCCACTTAAGTCCACTTAACATTTCTTGCTCCAAAACAGTCATAATTCAATTTTAAATGGCAATGTTCACCCTTAAACAGTCCCTCTAGTTTTTCATGGAACACAAATCTTTTTTGCGATCCTGCATAATTTGCAATTTAACCGCAAAATAGTCACAAAAAGTGCAATAATAAAGTTAAAAACACAAAAATAAACAGATTTATGCACTTTTCTATCATGTATTACTATTGTAATCTAGTGTCATATATGGTAAACGTGGTATCCTAAATTTAAAAAAAAAAAAAAAAAAAACATTTCCCGCAAAATTCTGGAAATTATCTTCTACAAAATGAGCAATTTTGATGGCAGAAAATCACAAAAAAATGAAACCCTGGTGGGTTAAATGCTTAAAAGAAGTACAAAGGCTTCTTTTGCTGCTGTGCCTTTAAGTATGCAATTTACATTTTTGCACATGAAATTCGCCCAACAAATTGTGTAATAACTGTTGAGATGTGTAAATATGGGCGGGTAATATGTAAATGTGCTAATAGTTCTGACATCATAACTGTGACGCACTATGCAGTTATGATGTTGCATGTACATGTTGAAATTTTTGTTATCTTAAACAACAATGCCTAAAATTTGGCAAAAAAGGCCATTGTCTGTTGTCACAGCGATATATGAAGCGTAGCTCACAAATAAGTCATTTTCAAACAAAACTTGTTTTCTGCTGGTCATATTGGTGAATTTATGTGACCAGCTTTGGGGAAAACTTTCGCTCTGCATCATGCAGAATCCTACTGAAACTATGGGATTTTGCATGTAAATTTTCGTAAAGCAACGTTACTGCCATTTTGGACGCTTTAACATGACAACACAGCAGCCACCTGGGAGAAACTGGAGCTCCAAAATGCAATAATGAGTTTGCTAGTCAGAAGTGGACGTTAAGAATTTGAAACATACTTAAAGGGATAATTATCCAAAGAGGAAAATTATATCATCATTTACTCATCCCCATGTAATTCCAAACCTGTATGACTTACCGTATTGACCCGAATATAAGACGATGGTTTTTTTCTTGGAAATACATCTGAAAAAACTCGGTCGTCTTATATTCAGGGTCTAAACTCTAGACTTTGACATGTCAATAATACACCCACAACAATAGGTGGCGCCAAATACGCATAAAACGAGTGTGCCATGAAATACGTAATGTAATGCGTGTTGTAAAGATCGCGAGTGTTTCTTGTAGTGAACTTCTACTGTTAATAAGATTTTGGTAGGCTACTATTAGATGGATAGCCTAAATGTCCTAATTCAGATGGGCTACCTGTTTTTTTTTTTATGGTATATCAAAAAGTGTATATTTTTTAAATGTGATTGTTGGTACATTTTACCAGTTTTTACCATACTTTCAAAACAAAAATTAAAATAGGAAAAATATGCAATATGAAAATAATTGAAGACAAAATGTATTTTACTGAGAAAAAACAAGATTTGGTTTTTAAAAAGCCTTTTTCCAAAAGGTACATCTGGAAAAAGGGGGGTCGTCTTATAATCAGGGTCGTCTTATATTCGGGCCAATACGGTACTTTCTTCTCCAGAACACAAAGTATATTTTAAAGAACTGCTGCTGTTTTTGTTCACACAATAAAAGTCAATGGGGTCCAAAACAACATTGATTGGACCACATTGACTTTCATTGTATGGACAAAACAAAAACCCAGAGACATTCCAACAAAAACAGAAGCTCAACATTCACACAGACATAAGAGTTTTAAATGAAGGGTGCCGCACCTGTCGTTAATGCACCTCTTCCCCTTCGCATTGTCTCAGCAGCGGGACTGCCGAAACTATGATTATGTCCTGTGTGACTCCATTATGTCCTGCTGTCATGCCAGATACCCCCTGACAGAGGTGTGTTTGCCTACGAGACCTTCCCCCACCAGCAAACGCCTTCTGAAGGAAGAGGCTGCGCGAGAGGATCTCTCTGGGAGATTTGCTCAGCACCACATGCTTCAGAAAGGCTGTTTGTCAAAGTCGTTTGCCAGTGTTCAGCTGCGCCGCTAATGTCTGCGACACCACGGGAAGTCGGGGGAGCACATGAAAGCACTGAATGTTGACTGATAGCTATGTGATGGCACTCAAAAAGAGATGAATGCTATGATGATAGGACGATAATATTGTGTGGAAAAAGCTTTGAAAGAAATAAAATCACGTATATATATATATATATATATATAAAACAAATATCGCATATACATACACATATATATGGGTGTCCCTCTCGGTAGAAATCGCGGTCCAGGGCCACCTAGATCTGACCAAAAGGTTCATACCCAAATCTTTAGTATGTTTCGCGTCCTATCAGGAGGCTGCACCTGTTTGGCTGTTTAGGTATTCTGCTGCTGTCTCCGCCTCCTCTGTGACCGCCACCCCTCGGCTCCAGGGACAGTCGGAGTCTAATCTATTTGTCTTGTCACATAATATGACAAGCGATTCAGGTGAGAGTTTGGTAACTACATTAGCGAGAGCGGCTAGATTTACCCCGGCGAACAACGGCCGAGGGACTTGATTCACATGAAGCAAATTAATTTGCTCTCAATTGCTAATGTGATCCGCCTACTGACATCAGACGGATCGTGCTGAACGCGGAGTGCATTTGAATTGTGTATTAAATGAAGCCCATTCTGGTTTCACATACACTGAGCCATGCCCGAAATGTCCCTATAGACCAAGGGTCTCCGAACTCGGTCCTGGAGGGCCGGTGTCCAGCAGAGTTTAGCTCCAATTTGCCTTAACATACCTGCCTGGAAGTTTCTAGCATGCCTAGTAAAACCTTGATTAGCTGGTTCAGGTGTGTTTAATTAGGGTTGGAGCTAAACTCTGCAGGACACCGGCCCTCCAGGACCGAGTTTGGAGACCCTGCTATAGACCGTGTGAATTAGACAGTGACTTTCAAAGGGGTCAACTTTTTTAGCACAATTTCTATAAAATAAGATTAAAGTTCAAAAAGTAGTTAAAACAAGTTAAATAACAGTGTACTAAAAATTGAGTTGCTTTGGTTACCTCCCGAAACAGACATGGTTTGTTCACTAATGTCCACTTAGCAACAAACCACCCAGAACAGCTTAGCAACCACATATCAATCACCTAACAGCCACCCAGGAGTCCCTATAAACAGTCAAAACCACCAGAAAATCCCTAGACACCACCCAGAACACCTTAGCAACAGCATAGTAACCAACTACAGCCACCAAGAATATTGTAGAAACAGTAGAAACCACCAAAAAAATGCTCAGAAATCACCCAGAACATCCCAGCAACCACCTACAGCCACCCGGAATACTAAACAGAAGAAACCACCCAGAAGCCCATAACCACCCAGAACACCCCATCAGCAGCAAAGCAACCACCTACAGCCACTCAGAATACCATATGAACACCGAAGAAACCACCCAGAATCCCCTTGCAACGAATAGAAACCACCCAAAAACCCCAAGAAACCACCCAGAACACCTCAACAACAGCATAGTAACCAACTACAGCCACCAAGAACACCGTAGAAACAGTAGAAACCACCCCATAATTGCTCAGAATTCACCCAGAACAGCCCAGCAACCAGCCACCCCGAATACAAAACAGTGTTATTTAACACTGGTTAAATAACCAGTGCTCTCTTCCACCCACAATACCACGACTGAGGTGAGACCCTTGAGCAAGAACCGAACCCCCCACTGCTCCCGGGCGCCACAGCACATGGCTGCCCACTGCTCCGGGTGTGTGTTCACGGTGTGTGTGTTCACTACTGTGTGTGCACTTGGATGGGTTAAATGCAGAGCATAAATTCCGAGTATGGGTCACCATACTTGGCCACACGTCACTTCACTAAAGTTTACATAATATTATATTTTTGAATTAGGGAGACAGGAAATGTGTCGCATCATAAACTGTGGCTCATTTGAACTCATTTTAGCATACCTGGGCACGCCGTCTAATCTGTCCCGCAGTGACGGCCGTCTGGCCTCTGCATCCAAGTCTCACGCCATTAAAATCTGTCATTGCACACACATTTTTACAGCCGATAATCAAATTCTTCTCTGCCAACTTTTGCCTCTCTCTCTCTCCACCTGGGTCTTTAAAGCAGATCAATTCTCATCATAAGGTGCTCAAAGGGGAAAGCGGGGTTTTAATTTACACCTGTGCTGTGTAATGATGAGGTCTCAACAGAACACACTGTATATACTCATATTAATGCAGCTCAGGTCAGACACATATGACACTGCTGTACATTACAAGACAAACGACGGAACGTATATAAACAGCGAGCTTATATGATCCTGTGAGCTTATGAGCTCTTATGGTCTATTAACATATTAGGGCAGGCGAAATAACAAAATAAAATACATAATTTTAATATATATGTGACCCTGGACCACAAAACCAGTCATAAGGGTCATTTTTTAAAATTGAGATTGAACTGAATAAATAAGCTTTCCATTGATGTATGGTTTGTTAGGATAGGACAATATTTGGCTGAGATACAACTATTTGAAAATCTGGAATCTGAGGGTGCAAAAAAATCTAAATACTGACAAAATCGCCTTTAAAGTTGTCCAAATGAAGTCCTTAGCAATGCATATTACTAATCAAAAATGAAGTTTTGATATATTTACGGTAGGAAACTTACAAAATATCTTTATCTTCATGGAACATGATCTTTACTTAATATCCTAATGATTTTTGGCATAAAAGAAAAATCGATAATTTTGACCTATACAATGTTTTTTTGGCTATTGCTAAAAATATACCCAAGTGACTTAAGACTGGTTTTGTGGTCCAGGGTCACATATAATTAAGTGAATTAGGCCTATATATTATATTTTGCCATTGGACTATTCAATATATTAATAAATATATGTATTTGCTATGAGACATGACTTTTTTTTTCAGTCATGTACAACAACTTGAGTGATATCACAAATGAATCGGAGTTCTGAATCGATTCAATCATACAGACAGAAATGATTCACTGGTTCTTGAACTGAAAAACTCTAAATATAATAACCAAATTTGAAATACTGTTGCCCAATTTTGTACCCCCAGAAAAATCATCTTGAATAAATAGCACAAAAGTGTGTGATGGATTTCACCAATCATGACTTCACTTCCACCACACTCTTCTCGTCCCTGTAGATGTGTCCCTTTATTATGACTCTAAATGAGACTGAATTAGCGGCGCAGTTGTAATTAACAAAACTGAACAATTATGATTCTCCATAATCAGAAAGAACAACAAATGACTCTTCAGAGAACAGAATGATTCGCCTCTCTGTCTTTGCTGCCAAAACATCCAGAAACACACAATAATTGAACGGTGGGAACAATCATGCAGCCCCGTAAATGATTAAATCAACTGCAAAACTAGTAATTAGTAGAATTTGGATGGACTCCTGATTATCTCACCACTGACTCAATCTGGACGAGTTCATTCAGTCATTCAGAGGCCTACAGCACATCAAGTGTTTGAGCTGTCAGTCCACAACCAGGATACAACAGCCTGTAAAGAAGAAGAGATTAGCAGAGATGTGAGCTAGCTTCGGAAAAAATCAGTTGACGGAGGAAAATCAATTCAAAAATCAGTTTCCCAGGATCCTGAGTGAGAGAGAACACATACGAAACAAGGTCAACATAAGAACAGAAAGACAGATGAGAGCGGAAAACGATCACGGACCGAGAATCAAGGCTGCGTAGAAGTTGTTCTGAGGTCATTTGCGCAGGAAACCTCAATGGGAGTCTCTAATTGGCAGTTGACCTGTTTGATGTACATAAAAGTAAAAAAAAAAAAAATGGTGTTTGAACCAGAGCTGTTGAAAACCAGAGCTGCGACACTCCCACAGGTTTCCATAGGAACTGAAGAATGAAGAAGTAACGTGTGTCACGGAGCAGCCAATAGTTCCAGCATTGAAGCCCATTCATTTCAGTTCTTCAAGGACACTCGCTGATAAATTGAAGAAACAAATGTTTTTTTTTGTTTGTTTTTTTACATTTTAACACATTAATTGACCTCCCAGGAATCTAAACAGTAGTGGTATTTTATGAAGCGCTATATAGTTATATAGCAATATCTATCTTTCACCGGTTAAATTCTGTATTTGCTTGCATTTATTAATATTCACTTCTTGTGCAAGTGAATTTCATCAAATAACAGGGTGTGAATAATTAACCTTTTTTAGTTTAACATTTAAAAAAATCTAAACTCATCAAAACTGAGTGTTTGATAATGTCTAAATATATATTCAAATGCAAAACCTAAAAAAAATTAGCAAGCAATTATGACGGACAATACTCTTCCCAGCAACTAGACTAGAGCTGTATACATGTATATTTATTAAACAGCCATACAGGCATCTAGTGGTTAAACAATGGCATTACATATGAATATTATTTTTCCGGTCATCAAATGCCTCTAGTTTGCATTTTTTTCCAATGGAATTTAAAAACGTTTCTCTATTTTATTTTTTAAAATATATCTTAAATACTACACTAATTGTAATAAAATTAATAAATATATTAGTAAATATTATATTTTAAATGGTCATTCATGGATCATAATTCTTGCACATATTTAGTACCAGAAAGTCCTCAAAATTGTAACTAAATATTACTTAACTGAAATATAGTGCATTTATTTAATTGATAAAAAGTTACACTTAAGGTGTTTGGTCACATTTGACAACTACGAGAACATTAATGCTGTCTCTTTATCACTCCCCAGAATAAAATGCTACTGTAAAGTGTAGTCAGCGCAGTAATTAATACACAACCAATCCATATTATGCATCAATATTTACCAGAAGTTGCTGCAAATATAGTGAAACTGCTGTATATCCTGCTTAAACCCATTCAAACAGACTGACAGAGTGGAGTTGTTTGGAACTATTGAGAGCTCCATGAACCATGTGACCGCGTGCAGACGAGATCAAAGCATGTCGCAACTCTGCTTTTCAACGGCTCTGGTTTGAATCTTCTTACGTAGCAACACGCTAGCGACTCCATAGCAACCACCCAGAACCCCCTAGCAACCGTAAAGCAGCCACTCAGAACCTTCTAGCAGCCGCCTAGCAACCATCCACACACTCAGAGCCAGTCAAAAGATTATTTGGATTTTGGACCAATAAGATTTCCCTGGGGGTGGAGCTAAAGTGTTGTCTTAAATACAAACCACTTAATAAAACTTAAAATGCTACAATAATGTTATATTGACTAACACTGTTAAATCTTCCGCAAATTTCAAAACAAATCTCCTGTTTTTAAATTGTACATTATAATTTTGTAATTATCTTAGCATGTCAAACAATTGATTTGCATGTAGTTTATTTTTCATTTATTTAGACAAAATATAAGCTATTTCTTGTTATTTTTCATTATAATTATGCAACAGATGTTTTTCTATGCATCCCTAGAGAGTACTACAGTTTTACTGTTAGCTAAAAGCACTATTTACTTTACCAAACTATTTACTAAACAAGCATGCAAAGGGTTGAGAGACGTTTTATGAACAAAATGCATCTCTTATGTCCTCAATCCACTTTCCAGATCTAAACCACCCTCCACCAAACACCTGCTTTTCGACTATAGCGCTGACTGTTAAACGCAGACTGTACTGTTAAGTGCGCATGAACATAAAGCGGCTGATGAAATGCTAAAGGTGAGCAACTCCCCCCGTCAGAAAGCGAGCAGAGAACAGATTTAACAAATCACCTGTTCCACTCATTGAAAGATCATGCACTGACTTGAAATCATCTAAAAATGAGTTAACGGTCCGATTACGATGTTAAAATATTGGAATGCTAAGCCAATGAGCGCTAATACATCTTGTTTTCATACACAGATAGCATAAAATACACTGCGCAAACCACATTTCACATGATTTATGGCAGTCACTTTCCATTTAACCTGGAAATGAATCTTTAATGTAAAGTTTAAGGCAAAGGTACTAAACGCAAGACACTCGCGGCCGATTAGCTGTTAT
>NW_015627340.1:138263-168957 GCF_001515625.1 Sinocyclocheilus rhinocerous
ATGTCACATGGGCTGTTTTACCGATGTCCTTACTACGTTTCTGGACCTGGGAACATTTCAGTTGCGTTGCTGTCTATGCAGGGTCCGAGAGCTCTCACATTTAATCAGAAATATCTTCATTTGTGTTCCGAAGATGAACGAAGGTCTTACGGGTTTGGAACGACATGAGGGTGAGTAATTAATGACAGAATTTCATTTTGGGGTGAACTAACCCTTTAAGCGGCATGTTTTGAATAATAACAGGCTGCACAATGGAGATGATTTTACATTTATGAATTTGTCTGAGAACTGTTCCGCGGGGCTGAACTGAAGACCGTCTGGTTTGGACGCCCAACTCCGTTTCTCGGACCCCCGAGTTCAAGTCTCTGTCTGGACTCTGTTTCTCTGAATCTTCAAAGAAAGAAAAAACACACTCCAGCTGCAACTGTGTATTTCTTATCCATGCTTTCAGATCAAAAACGAAATATCGAGCAGCGAGCCAGGGGCCCCTGGGTACAAAACGACGTGTCAGTTCAGCGGAGCGGCCGCATCCATAATCTCTCCCAACCATCAATACAGTTCCCCAAGTGTTTTTGATGGAGATCCCCCCGCCAGATTGAGGAGAATGGAGTCTTATCGGCATAAACAGACAGGCCCGAGGTACGGAAAAACTGGATAATGAGCCGCTCCCACTCTCCGGCGACTCGGGGGAATGTTTGGCTTATCCGACCCTGACATCTCCAATGCTTCAAATCTACGGAAAATCAACTTTTACCTTCAAGTCAATGTGACTTCACACTCGCTCTTCACACTCGCGGTCTGGACCACTGGAGAACGAGACGCTGCCCCTGGGACGCCCGAGCGAGGAACGATTTGAAGGCGGACGTCTATGTTCACCTCAACATGCAAAATGCCTCTTTGATTGGATTGCGAGTCTGAATGTGAGCGCCCGTGTCTCACAGCTGTTGTTCCTTAAGCGAACGGCCCCCGTGGATGCTCATTATTTAACATAACAGCCTTGATGTGTCTCCATTTGCTTCTCAGAGCCAACAGGTTTCCCTCTCCGACAACTAGTTGCACATTCACACGGCTTCAAACACATGCAGAGAGACTTGTAGGAAAGAAAACTCACTAATGAAACCTCAGATGTTTCTCCGTGTCGGAGATAAGTTGGACTGGAGAGAAAATTATTTTCAAAACACCATAATCTTTGAAAGTCAGAGATCTTAATATGAGCTCAAATATTTCGTACAAACTATTAGCAAATATTTCTAATAGTATATTATATATATAATTAATCACAAGATACATTGGAGGATATAAAGCTATAATTAAGAAAATTTAAAGCAACTGTGACTACTGGAAGTAGCAATTGTGAGATATGTCACAAATTGGAGAAATAAAGTAAAAATTATGGCAAAAGTAGCAATTGTGAGAAATGAAGTCTCACTGTGGAATATAAAATCAAAATTACAATAAAGTAGCAATTGATTGCGACAGTCACTTTAAGCTATAAAGTCAAAAATATGAGAAAAAAGTAGCAATTATGAGATATAAAGTATTGTGAAATATATTCACAAATGCAAAAAATAAAGTAATTGTTATATATAGTCTCATTGTGAGATACAGTCACACATCTGAGAAATAAAGCAACAATTATGTGAAAAAGTAGCAATTGCAAGATATAAAGTCTCATTGTGAAATGTGAGAAAATAGAAATACTGTAGCAACTGAAATGAAGTCTGAGTCTGAGACTCACATACAAGAAATGAAGTAGCAAAGAAATAAATTCAGAGATATAAAGCTTCTATAAAGTAGCAATTGTGAAATAAACACTCATTGTAAGATATAAAGGCACAAATTCAGGAAAAACAACAGAGCAATAAAGTAATTGCGAGATATAGTCTCATTGTAAAATATCACTATAATCTATATAAGTCACATGAGGAAAAAGCAGCAATGGTGAGATATAAAAAGTCTCCTTATAAGCTATTAAGGCACACATCTGAGAAGTAAAGCAACAATGAGCAATAAAGTAGCGATTGCAACATATAAAGTCCCATTGTCAAAATTACTGGAAATAAAGTGGCAGTTGCGAGAGTTTCATTGTGAGTGACAAATGTGAGAAAAAGTAGCGCTTGTGAGATACAGTATACAGTAAAGTCTCTTGTGACATATAAAGTCAAAATTACAAGACATTAAAGAAGCAATTGTGAGATATAAAGTCACAATTGCTTCCTAATATTTTTACTAGGGTTGTCAAAATACCGACTTTGGCACCAAATTAAAAAAATGTAATGATACCAGCATTTCCTGCTAGCATTTTGAGCGCTGTTGTGTGGATTCTTAAACAGTTCTGATTGGCCATTGTGTTCACGCGCTCAACAGATGTGTCTGTGATTGTTTAAGAATCCGCTCAAAATGCTAGCGGGAGACGCTGGTATCGTCAAATTTTTTACATTTCAGTACCGACTTTTACCGAAGTCTGTACTTTTGACAACCCTAATTTTTAAATCTTGCAGTCTTTTTTTCTCATAAGGACGTTTAGGAGAAACATCTGAAACAAGGTGATACTTAACTAGTTCTCTTGAGTGATAAAAGAGCCACATTTGGACACACATCCTCCGGCCTCACCTGTAACGATTCAAGTAAAGTGTTGCATTTTATTCAGCAATTGTAACTTCCTTAAATAAAGGCAGATTGTTCAGGAAACGCTGCTGACAGCCGGACTCTGATAGCATCAATCCATCTTCACTCTCAGCATGACTTCAGCCATCAAATAATAACAGTGATGAATGGGCTTTTATCATATTTGACGAGATAAATGCCAGCACACGGAAAGAAAAAAACAAAAAAGAACTCAATGCATCTGGTGCATGTTTTGTATGAGTGGGTGATATTACACAGCCGTTAAATCTCTCCTCCTGCGCTGATACGGCTCCTCTCGGGCCCCAATGAAGCCATCAGTAAACATATTCATGCTCTTACACCTTTCAGCTGCTTTAGAATTCATAACTGTTCAGAATTGATCGCCTCCTTCAGGAGAATTCAGATAGGATATGTAACGTGCCCAAAATATATACTATTACTTTCAAATTCAGCAGGGACGGGTCGGGATGGTCAGCGGGTTCAATTTAGAGATGTGTTGATGGCATGCTGTGCTTTACCACGCTTGCTAACAATCTGACAATAACTCTGAGATGTTACATGCCTATATTAATTTCCTGTAAAGTACAGCTTTAAAAAATAAAATACTTTTATGATAATTACTGTCGGACTTCAAATTGGAGTCTGATGGATTGGCAAGTTATTTAGCCGGTCAGTAACATGATTGCAGCGCTGCATTCTGAGGTGAAACAGAGAGAGAGAGAGAAAAAAGACAAAACCATAAAAATGACAACACAAATAAAAAAAACCTATTTGACAAAAAAAGACATTACAAAAATACTAAAGAAAAAACTAACAAATGACAAGGAAAAAAAAAACATACAAATGATTAAAAACACTACAAATGTCTAAAAACTCCACAAAATCAGAAAAAAACAACACTAAAAACAAATGACAAAACCATTAAAAAAAAGCCACACAATAAAACACAAACTCCATTAAAGAACCAAAAGTAGTTTATATGTCTTGTGCGGTACACTTGTCAGTAAATGCTAAATGAGGCACGCAACTTTGTGGAAGTGGTTATTACATTAGATTTAAAGAATACATGCTATCATCGCCAATAAACAAATTTTTTAATTTTTCATGCCACAAATTCAGGCTCTTTCCAAAGAGTGAAGAAAGCCCTTGTATACCAGAAGGGCACGAACACAGATGTTTCCACTGGGTCCCAACAAGTCGCACGAGAAAAAGAAACATTCATGTTTCCTAGGAAATTTGGTATTTCAGAGGGGCAGAAAGCAAAATGATGCTCCTGATAACGGAAGCTGAGCAACTGCATAATGTCTTATCGAGCAGAAACAAATAAACAAACAAACAGAGGAAAAGAAGGTGATAACGGATGATATCTGCAGGAAATTATCAAGACGAACACTATCTGAAACAACACGACACACTTTTCATTCAAAAGGACGAGGAAAAAGTTTCATCTTAAAGTTCAAGTAACCGGTGTTTCAAACATTAAAAGTAATCACCAAATTGTTCAAAGAATCCAATAATAAAAGGGAAGCATCTTTCAAAATACTTGAGTGAAGAAATCCTGATCTAAGCAGTATTTTTGTCTTTTTTACATATATGATAAACAAATTACTAGAGCCTGTACAGTGGCTCATTATGCATGTTTCTCATGTTTTTGAGAACATATCATGAATATCTTGGCAAATTATATTGTTAGACATAAAACTTACTATTTTTAATGTATCGTTTGTCTGCCAACACCTTACTTCTTTCCTATAAAAAAAAACAAACAAAAAAAACAGGGTCTTACAAAGTTTGGGATTGGATTGGGAAGCGGAGCAAGAGGAATCAAACCTGATCCGTGGTGAAAGCCTCTTGCAAAGTTCATTCACATGCAGCGTTTGGCCTGAGCGTGAAGGGGCTTATGCCCGCCGAGGGTGGAGGCTATGCAAACGAGAGCGTGGTGCAGGGTAATCGCATGGCGCACAGGATGGAAGAATTCATTATCTTTACCGTCACGTCTTGTTAGGATGACTTCACTACTTACTCATTAGCGTGTGCAGCCTTGCGGAGATGGCGTGTTGCAGAAGCAAAGTTTCAGCAGGACGAGGGTGGTGGTGGGGGGGGGCCAGGAAGCGGGCGGTATCTGCAGATCAAGACGAGTATTTTTGCCAAACAGATGGCTCGTCAGGCAGGTAAAACAGGGGGGTTTCAGAGAAAACCGTGTGCACTTGCAGCTCCCGCAACACGTCGCACTTCCAACCCCCCAAACGCCCGAGGGAATAACGCCACTGTCAAATCCAAAATTGCGTTTGTCAGGACGGCGAGCCAGAGAACGTCCTCTGAGCCCACCTTCTGCACCAATAATGCTTTCTTTTCCATCGAAACGCCACATTCATCCACTCCACCCTTTTTTTCCTGACACTCGCAGGGCTCTGGGGACAAATCGGGCTCCCAGGGGACCACCGGAGGGCCGGGTATCTGCTCAGGTGGTAGACAATACATCCCCATGACGGTTCAAAATTGGGACGCACCTCGGCGGGCTACTGCCAAGAAAGTGTTTGGTATGAGTAAGAACATCAGACATGAAATAACAAGTGAAAGGTGGAATCTGTAGGGACGAAGTTTAGAAGTAACACATGAAAGAAGTGCGAGACAACGAGGAAGTGCTTTAAATAACATCAGAGGTTTTCCTTGGCTCAGGTGGGATCTTGTGCGTTATGACCTCATCAGCAGCTGTGATCACATGACCGGGCAGTGAGAGCAGGTGCAGTGCGCTGAACAGCTCATCATCCTAATCAGCCGACTGTAGTCCACAGAACACATCGATCATTCGCCCTCGTACTTTCAACACTTCTCACCCTCTTAAGGAACAGTTCATACCAAAATACATAAAAAGTATTTCAGTTTCATTCCAAATGTGTGTGACTGACTGTCTTCCATGAAACACAAAGAGACATTTGAATGGTCACGCTGCTCTTTTCTATACAATTAAAATGAATGGGCGACAAAAAGCACCATTAAAATATAATAACAGCAGCCCAGTTGACTTGTAAGTTATAATAATTAAACTTCTCCGAAGTTATATGATAACTTTATGTGAGGAACAGACTAAAATTTAAGAGAATATTACAGAAAATTCACATTTACAGTCCCATTTTTGTCATTTCTGAGCTTGACCCCATTTGCTTTTATTTTAAACACAGACTTGCATGCTACCAATTAATTTTAGTTTTATACATAGTGTAATAAAAAACGTAACGTTTAAAGCCTGTAAACATTAAACAAGAAAATGCCACTAGATAACAATAAATGATTACATTATAATTTTTATTAAAAAAAAACACCCTGAAAAAAAAGTTGAGTAACAAACTAAATTGAGAAGGCAAATAAAAAAAAACTATTAAAAATAAAATAGAAAAAATATATAAATACAATTAAACAGTAAAGAAATGAAAATTATAATAAAACTAATAACCCTGATACAAAGTGTGAAAAAGCACAGTAAAATATCATAAAAGTAGTCCAACAGTCTACTTTTATAGTATGGAAAAGAGCAGCGTGAGCATTCTGCTAAACATCATCATTTGTTTTTCACAGAAGAACGTAAGCCATACAGAAATTTTGTTTGTAGGTGAATTATTTCTTTAACTCAGCAATAAGCCCAGGAGTATATCTACCGTCCACGAGCAAACAGGAACATTAGTGTTGTAGTAAATCAGCTCAAAAGGGAAATATTTATGACTAATTATAACTGGTTATGATTAATAATAAATATTTAGATTAGATCTTCGAATTAACTGTAGCAGAATCAATATCACCATTACTTGATCTGTCCGTCCACCGAGCAGACAAAATAATCATTTATCAATTCAAAGAAAGATTATTTTCCTGGCCAAAGAAGGATAACTTTCCTCATTTATGCAGTGCTAGCAGTAATTTAACAAATGTAGCAAGGGTTGGAACATTCATTGACTTGAATTGTGAGCAGCAACAGAGGCAATCAGTTGTGAATATAAGAAGTCTGTGACCAGGACTGTAATTTATATGCAAATGTCAAAAGCTAAAAGGATCTCTTAAGCCATAAAACCCCAAAGATCATGCATGATTCTACGCAGACGCTACAGCGTCTGTTAGATTCCAGGCGTCCAGCCAGATGTGTGTGTGCGTGTTTGCGCCCCGAGGCCTCATTGTGTTTTACCTAAGCGAGATACCGTTAAGGAACAAGCTCTTATTGAAGGTTACGTGCTGTATGTGTGTGCGCTGGTTTTAGCCAGTGTTTGGGAACACGTCCTGATGGCTGCAGGAGTGCGAGGAATGCTGGAGATCAGGCAGCTGGGTGCAGCATGTGGCCAATGCTACAGGGGAGCTTCGAGGAAAATGTGTGTGTGTGTGTGTACTTCATGCCTGAGCATCTCCAACAGCTTGTCTCCTTGACGGAACTGACAGTTCTCTCACTTTCTCCATCTTTCCTGTCATGGCTCGTCTCGCTGTGAGTGGAACGTTGGTTTGGTGGGGCTCTGAGAAGCTCCCGGAGCCGACCGCTGTGCTCCCGCTGCTGTCAGAGCTCATTATGCAAGCTCTGGCCCTCAGGGGCCGCTGCAGTAATTCAGAGCAGAGGATGTCCACCGCTGGTGCTGGTCTCACTGGTGCTATGAGATGTTTGACAACACTGTGAATCGCAGGTCAAGATAAGCCAAATTGGACCAGACACCTCGGTGAACGTACGCAGCAGTAGTGAGCGTAATAACTCTGCTTCAAAACCTAGTAAGCTGCCTACACAGACAGCACTTTAAAATGCAACATCATGCTGCCTTCTAAGATGGCTCAGTTTGGTCAGAATAGAAGGCCATGCTGCATATGACCTTTACTGAAAAGGATATCCTAGAATGCATTGTGACAAGCACAATGGAAAAAATTAATCCAAGATCCCAGGTGAAAAAAAGTACACTTCCATAAAGTGCTCTATTTTCACGCACTAATTTTGTACTTAATATACTAAAAACTTAAGATAATCTTAAGAACATCTAACTGTGCTATTTTGAGACACCATGTATATGAATTAAAATGTGCTTTTAACGTACTATCTCTGTATTAAAAAAATGTATTTAGTTACCACTTGTAGTAAACTTGAACCCATCTTTGTATGAAAGATGGGCTCAAGTGGTACCTAAATACATTTTTTAAATACATTTTAGCACATTTTAGTTCATATACATGGTGTCCCAAAATAGCACAGTTAAGTACACTTAGATGTTCTGAAGATTATCTTAAGTACTAAAGAAGAATTTTTTGTACATTAAGTACAAAATTAGTGCGCGAAAATAGAGCACTTTAAGTACATTATGGAAGTGTACTTTTTTTTTCCACCAGGGATGAAGGGTGAGTTGAGAAAACCGATTTCATTCAATGCGGATTTAAAAAAGGACCATTACAAATTATGCAATTAATTAATATTTATATATTAAAATTTCATATTAATATTTCAATACAATAATATACAATATTACATTGAGATTAACGTTGTAACTAAGTTTGGCAGCCCTAAACTAACTAAAATAATGAGAATTAAAAAAAAACCTGAAGCTACAAAACATACCATTTTAAATGATATTATGACGCATTATTATTTAAATATTAATGTTTTAAAGTCTAATATATATTTTTAGGATTAACCTTGGCAGCCCTAAAAAACTAAAACCAAAAGAGAAGCTACAAAAATAAATAAAAAAGGGGGGGAAATAATAATAAAAAAATAGAGTGTACACTAAAATGAAACCAAACTGAACAGATGAATTGAAAATAAATCAATAATAAAAAATGGACCATTTCAAATGATACAAGTAATTATTATTTATAATAATTTTTAACATTCATTATTTATACATTCACATTTTATATAAATATTTTCTTTTGCTTTTTTAGAAATTTAAATTATAAAGCTTTATGTTGTTTTTCTGTATTCTATGGAAACTTGGAATCGAGTCATTAGCTAGCAAGGTGCAAGGAACCATCTCGATCACATGAGAATCGAGCCATTAGCTTAGCAATACGCTAACCTCACTAGGTTTTTGAGCAGAGTTTAGAGTGGCAAGAGAGTGGCTTTAAACTATTAGTAAACATTACTATTAAGACACAGGTTATCCATTACATGCCACTACTAATAAAGTATTGCTAATTAACTCCAGAGATAGCCATGCTATGCTCAGCGGCTTAAAAATTACCACGCTAAATGCTTCTTTAGCAAACCGTAAATCCATGTCTGAACGCACACACCAGAGCCGATCCTCCCTATACGCAAAATACGCAAGTTGCGTAGGGCCCCCGAAACACCAGGGGGCCCCCTTGCTCTCAAAGATGATTTAATTTTAGTTTTGTTTTTTAATTTGGCCAGCGGTTATGAAAACATGAATGATCATTTCTTTTAATGCGGTGGCGCTGTCGCCCTTTCGACGTAAAAATCAGTCAAATCATGTGATGTGAGTGTCGTACAGTCTTTCTCGACTAAAAAAAAAAACAAGTTGAAAGCATACCGAGCCGCAGAAGAGACACGGTTTCTCAAGCGCTTTCCGCGAGCGTGATTCGAGACTGAGTGAAACACGGACAAATGCGTTTCATTCATTCGTTCATAATCACTCATTTGTTTCTCAAGTCATCCCGTGACAGTATAATATCCTAAAGAATCATTAAACCAAGGATAATTAATACAATTTCCCAACAGTAGTTAACGCTTCAATACTCACAATACTAAATTTTTTCCACAATTTTTTTAATTAGATGCCATTTTAGTCTGAGTAAACTGGATAAAAATTACATATGATGAAAAACTGACTAATTTTAACTCACTAATTAATTCAAGAACAAAACATGTGACTTCCTTTTTGAGAGAATAAAAAGAATCATTCACTCAACTGATTCAATTAAATGCACCAATTAATTTAAGAACAGAAGAAGTTAAGAGAGAGCCAATTTATCGGTCACTCAACCAACTCATTCAAACAAACATTCAAAAAAAAAAAAAAAATCATTCAAAAACAAAATAAGTTACCGTCTTTATGAGAGAGACATTCATTTGTTCACTCAATCCAATCAATTCATCTAAATACACTGATTCATTCAGCAACAAAACAACCATCATAAGTGAGCCAAGGAATCATCAACTCAACTGATTCGTTCATACACTGACTCATTAAAAGACAAAATCTCAGTACTCCACTTACGCTGTTACTGGCAAAATTTTGTCTAAAAATTATGCTTAACTTTAACTCGTATATTGAACTGGTGTATAATATCCTAAAGAATCTGCACAACATGGAAAATGATTGCAAATGTTGCTTACAGGAAAAAAATATTAGTATTAGTATTAGTATAATATTAACATCATGAAAGTTTTTTTTTAAATTAAAATTCTGAATGAAAATAATGTGATCAAAATAGTGAATAATATTATACTTAAGAAGAAAAAAAAAAAGTGTACAAAATTTTGTCCAGCAGCTTAAACAAATTGATCAAATGTTTTCACAGCGTCACTTATAGGATAGAGGATATTAACCTACAAATGAATTTCTTTGTGTATATTAAACTAGGATGCAAGACTAAAAACTAGTGCTGTCAAATGATTAATCGCGATTAATCGCATCCAAAATAAAAGTTTTTATTTACATAATATATCTGTGTGCACTGTGTATATTTATTATGTATACATAAATACACACACATACAGTATAGATTTTGAAAATATTTACATGTATTTACACGTATACATTTATATCCATATAATTTATATTATATAAAAATATATTTAATATATAAACGTAACATTTTTCTTAAATATATACATGCATGGGCGTGTATTTATATATACATAATAAATATACACAGTCTTACACACATATACTATGTGAAAAAAAATTTATTTTTATTTTGGATATGATTAATCGCGATTAATCTTTTGACAGCACTACTAAAAACACAAGACCACCATTGAGTATTTAAATAATACTGTACTATGACTGTATCCATGGCAACTAGTCATTTAAAATGATGTCATATTTCTATAAATAGCGTCAGACTGCTTTCACTTTCACTTAATATCAGCATGTTTACATGTGGCTCAATTAAGAGAGTACTGTGTTCTATTTGCAGACGAGACAGATGACACGGGTCACGCGGGAGCGTCTCCGGGAATATTACAGCACTAGCGTTCCGAGTGGAGCTAATATTCATCAAACACCGCCAGCAGGCAGCCCGTTTGATTGGGTTATTTTTTTACGCATATTCTCTTTATCGATAACAAAACAGCGCAAAAACTGGATGGAAACTTGTCATGTTGTTCAGAAACACAAAACAGCGCTGTGGCTCTGTTTGGAATTAGCTATTTTCTATTGGCGAAATAGAGCAAAAATAGGCAATATGTTGTCTAAAACGTAAGTCTGTAAGTATTAACTTCTTGTTTATTTAACTGTTGTATAAAATCAATATCACATTTGTGATTTTTGCAAAAAAAAAAAAATGGCACTCTTTGTATGATATTATGAAATAAATATATAGGCCTACACTTAATTGCTAATTAAACATAATTGAGGATAAGTGAAAACAATAATAGAGAATGAATAGGAATAATAAAGCATGAATAAGTGACAGTGCTGGAAACCCTTGCAGCAGACGCAAACGTCACGTTCAGGCAGACGAACTGTAATGTGGCAGACGCAGACGTCACGTTCGACAGACGCAGACGTCACGTTCGACAGACGCAGACGTCACGTTCATTGAGACGAGTGCATGTTACAACATCATATTAAAAATCCCGTCGGAACGCCATACAAACTGGGTAACCGGTCAGAGGGCTCGACACCTTCACCTTTCTGAGAAGCGCTCGTTACTGTAGCAGTAAGCACAGCTAAGCGGGGTCACCTTCTGGAATAAATTGCTTTCCTTTAGCTTCTTATTAGCGAATCGCTCCATCTGAGGGCGTTTTATATTCCGTTAAAGTCCCAGTCGGCGCATCAGAACACACGCGCTAACAATCAATGTGGCTGCAGATTAATTCAATTCAACACAATGATTCTTGTGTTACAGCGAGGCTCACGACACACTTTCCAGGTCGTTTACTTATATGAGCAATGAGGTGTGATTACAGGGCGTTAATTGGAGTAAGAAACTTAGGGAATCCGATTTATCATTAACTGGATATATATTTATGACTCCAATTTGTGTAAAACCAACGTTTTGTTTGATTTGAGTAATATTTTGCAACAATTTAGCCCAGCATTAATGTATAGTTTTATATATTTTTACTAAAATGGAGTACATGATATACTGTATAAATAAAAGGAATCTGAATTCACACTAAGTGGATATATTTATGATTCCAATTTATTGTGAAATGTGTTTTTGTTTGAGTAATTTTGTGCACAGATTAAGTCCACCTTCAGCTTTAAACAACTTAATTTAAATCACATTTTCACACATTTCAAAATTTATTTTTGCTTTATATGCTAAAAATTGCAGAAATTCACATTTAAAATACCAAAAATAAAAATGAAAGATCAAATGAGAGATTAATTCCTACATTTTGTGCATTTTATAATAATGTAAACCATACATATTTTTTAAATTAATTTATTTATTTATCTAAGCTACCATTAAATTTGGGGTCAGTACAATTTTTTAGTGTTTTTATTTAATGTTATTTTGATTAAAACAAATCTATTTTAATATATTTTAAAATGTAATTTATTTGATGGTAAAGCTGATTTTTCAGCATCATTACTCCAGTCTTCAGTGTCACATGATCCAGAAATCATCCTAATATACTGACTTGCTTATTATCAATGTTGAAAACAGCTGTGCTGCCGAATTTTGTTGTGGACACTGTGATAATTTGTATTTTTTCAAGATTCTTTAATGAATAGAAAGTTTAAAGCATGTATTTGAAATGGAAATCTTTTGTAGCATTATAAATGTCTTTACTGTCACTTTTCATTTTAATGCATCCTTGCTGTATAAAATAATTAATTTCTTAATAATAAATCAATTATATAACCACTAGCTACAATATACCTGAATTTAAATTAGTGCAGGTTTACCAGTGACACATTGAAACTTTCTTCAGATTTAGTCTTGATGTGTGAGAGTAAATCAATTTAATTATATTAATAAATAATAAATATCTTTTATAGATTAATTTTTCAATAACAAATAATTGTTTCAGTATGAAAACCCGTTTGCGCCACTGAGAAAAAAAAAAGTTAAATGCGACCTCACAATTCTGACTTTTGAAAAGATCTGTCTTTTTCCCCCTCAGAATTGGACTTTATAACTGGCAGTTGCGAGTTCACATCTCACAATTCTCACAAAAAGTCGCAATTACCTTTTTTTTTTTTCAGCATCATTACTCCAGTCTTCAGTGTCACATGATCCAGAAATCATCCTAATATACTGACTTGCTTATTATCAATGTTGAAAACAGCTGTGCTGCCGAATTTTGTTGTGGAAACTGTGATAATTTGTATTTTTTCAAGATTCTTTAATGAATAGAAAGTTTAAAGCATGTATTTGAAATGGAAATCTTTTGTAGCATTATAAATGTCTTTACTGTCACTTTTCATTTTAATGCATCCTTGCTGTATAAAATAATTAATTTCTTAATAATAAATCAATTATATAACCACTAGCTACAATATACCTGAATTTAAATTAGTGCAGGTTTACCAGTGACACATTGAAACTTTCTTCAGATTTAGTCTTGATGTGTGAGAAACTGCATGAGCATCTTGCTAAAAGATAAGAGAAACTGAGAAGCTTTGCCATATCCTGCTTACATGCATAAACACACACACACACACACACAGTATGCTAAGATCAGAGCTTTGCATCATTTCTGAATGTGCACTGAGCTCACGGTAAATGTCTTTCCTTCTGTCCTGTAAGATGCAGAAACATCTGCAGTATCTTCTTATTCTACTTGCTGACAAGGACAGGACGAGCCCCCGTCACAGCTGCTGCATCATCTTTCAAACAGACAAAACCTTTCACCAACAGCTTCCTAGCATTGAGACGTGACATGGACGCCAGCGACTCGTGGAGAGTGTGTGGGAAAGGTCTCGGGAGAACGGATGTTTGTGAAGTTGATCGTGTTGCTCTTCTGCTTCTACTCAACCAGAAAAAACAGGCACTGCTTTAAAATTTTGAAAAGATCTGTCTTTTTCCCCCTCAGAATTGGACTTTATAACTGGCAGTTGCGAGTTCACATCTCACAATTCTCACAAAAAGTCGCAATTACCTTTTTTTTTTCTTTTTTTTATTCAGTGGCAGAAACAGGCTTCCATATTTCAATGCAATGATCATGACTGATCAAAAAAAACAAAAAAAAAAACATTCATCAAATTTGTTATACAGGTGATCTATTATCAATTTAGAAATTGTCAAAGATTATTTTCTTCAGTTTTTTAAATCACTTTCCATAAAAATCCATCTATATATTATAATGTTGATAAAGTTAAGAATATCATCATATTTTTTTTAGCAATAAAAACACATCATGACAAATGTAGTCTGATTCACTAATAAATGACTCTTCTTTACTGAATCTTTTCAATGAATCATAAAATATTCAGTCGTTTTGCCAATCAGGAGAGAGAGAGATGATGACCAAAAGTTAAAAATACCATATATCATTTTTAGTAACAAACAGACAATGTGACAAATGTATTCCGATTCACAAACAAATGACTCTTCTGAACTGAATCTTTTCAATGACTTTGTCAGAGAGACTTCACAGTCCTTTGATACATGTATTATAAATGACATACGCAGGGCCGCTGCTGGCCAAATGAGTGCCCTAAGCAGAATTGTAATGTTGTGCCCCCTCCCCCAAATATTATTGAAATAAAAAAAAAAAACACCTACTATAGGGGTCAAAATAGAACTTTAATAAAACAGAAAAGTAAATAAATAAATTGTAATTATATTGTATTATTTACAAATTACAATTGTAGCTCTACAGCAAAAAAAAACAAAAAAAAAACAACAACAAACATTACACACATTAAATAAAACATTTTAAAAGATTAAATATTATCAAAATAAACAATAATAAATTGAATCAAAAATCAATGGCAGTGGCTATTTACACTAAGTGCAAATAGCATATTTTCTTAGCGATAGATTCTATTTACACTAAGTGAAAATAGCGGTATTTTCTTAGCGATATGCTATTTACACCAAGTGCAAATAGGCTTGCTATAGATTCCATTTACACTGATAAAATGCTATTTATACTACTTATTTCAAATAGTAGCAATTATCTGCATCTCACTATTGTAGTAAATTATAAAACAGTATGCAATAATAACGTATTAAGTGTAAATTATCATTTTAATTCAAATTAATAAATGGATGCCACCTTATTGGGACAATAAAGCCCTCCCTACACATACCGCATCTTCTTATTCTACTTGCTGACAAGGACAGGACGAGCCCCCGTCACAGCTGCTGCATCATCTTTCAAACAGACAAAACCTTTCACCAACAGCTTCCTAGCATTGAGACGTGACATGGACGCCAGCGACTCGTGGAGAGTGTGTGGGAAAGGTCTCGGGAGAACGGATGTTTGTGAAGTTGATCGTGTTGCTCTTCTGCTTCTACTCAACCAGAAAAAACAGGCACTGCTTTAAAAAATGTGCCAGTGATTCAAAACATCCAGTGGTGAGCCAACACAATCCAAAATATCATTTACAACGGTTAAAATGTAACATTAAATACATAAATAATTATATAATAAAGTATTCTTTTGAACTATAATTACTAAATACTATAATACTAAAAGTTTAATACAACAATATTAATAAATAAAACTAAAACATTTTTCATTATCAATAAAATTAATTTATATTTAATAAAACAACTTTAATGATTTTAATGCATTAATATTTGTATAATAAAGATTAACAATTATAATTAATCAAAATAATACTAAAACACTAACATTTAATAAAATAATAAAATGTAAAAACGTTATCAATAAATGAATGTAATTATATTTTAATAATAAATCTTATACATACATTATTCAAATTATTAACATTAATCAATTACTAAAATTATATATAATTATTTATATAATATATATTATATATTTATATAATACAATATATTATATTTATATATAATTTTCTAAACTAATAATAACAAAACACTTATCAGTAAATCAATTTAATTATATCCTACCCGATACTTTATTTTCAACTTTTCTATTATTTCCTTCATTTGTATTGAAAATAAATGCCTTTCCGATACGATACGAGATTTCAAAAGGGAAAAAAAAAAGTTCGGCAAAAGGCAGATTCGAACTCGGGTCAATCACGTCAAAACATTCACGGCACATGTTACACCATCTACGCCACTGGAGCTGTAGTTTGCTGATAGTCTTTTGTTGTGTTCACTAGCCCAATCACAAGAAGGTGGGCGGAGTTTGTGTAAATAGCTTCTGTCAACAAGGCGGCTATTGCACTTAGTGTATAGACACTCCGAAAAAAAACGGCACAACAGATCAACACTGACCTGCTGGAGCATTCCAAATTTAAAAATGTACAAAGGCACACTCCTGCTTTTTCTGGAGGCGAAGTCGTCAATGAGCTCATCATATGATCATTAAAACATGAATTAACATCAACAAACGTTATTAACGTCAACAGTCAAAAAAGTTTCACAGGATTATGAACGTAACTACCTGAAAGGGATGCACGGGCTTCATCTTGGCCTTGTGCTTATAGCCTACTGCGTTCACCGTAAAATAATTTTTTTAATAACCTAATTATGTATATTTATTCATGTTTATATTTGTATTTATGTATATGCATAGGTTAATATTAATATAGAACGAAAGTTTTTTTGAGCAACTGGGATGGTTCCCCCCCCTGGGAGTTGGTGCCCTACGCAAACTGCGTACTCTGCGTATAGGGAGCGGCGGTACTGGATATATGCCTAGTTGTAAGATATTCTATTCAATTTAACATAATTTTTACCCGCAATCCATGATCAAAACCTAAGCTACACCTAACCGCTGCTGTAAAGTCTATAAAGAAAGTCTCTCACTCTGGACTGTTCTCCATCTTCATTCCTTCATATTGTGTTGAGTTATGAGAGGGAACCTTTATTTTAAGTCACATCTCAAGCACACACTCATGTGTACCCCTGAGTAAACGCTCTGTTTGCTGACTACATCAGTATGTTCGGTTCCCAAGGCCCGATTGTTTAACAAACACTGGTTTCTCCTGCAGCGTGTGCTGAAAATAGAGCCGAGAACGTTTGTGAAATGTGCTTTAGCGTCCTTGACCCGTCTAATACTCACAGGCTAACATAAGCGACACGAGGCCGGATTCATGTTGACCTTTCAGAAAGAACAACTTGTAAACAGCTACTACTTTACAGCGGTCAAAGCGTTCGTCTCCCAGGTTAACATTACTGAGTCAGCCTTGTGTTAGCTAGTTATCTGGCTAACGGTTTGGTTCATGGAAACAAATCTTCCGCCAGGAGCTTCTGCCTCTGGATCACAGGCTCGACGACAAGCTGCGTTTTATCATCCTGAAGAGCACTGGGTATTAAACGGACCAGCGCTAAATAATTTAGACTGTTTATCTCCCACTTATTCCATCATTGATTTTTCATTACTCTCTATTGTTCGGCGTCCAGCAGCCTCACCGGACCGACCGCAAGAGATCTGAGATTTCATTACCATCATCGCTAAAGGGCAGCGTGTGCACAGACAATCGCAGCACTGGGAACTGAGAACGAGATTTTATTCAGAACAAGTTCCATTTAAAAAAAGAAAACTGAAACCAGATTATTTATGATGTTTGGTTTTCTTTAATGCTAACTGAACATCTGGATCTGTCCACTAATTCACTGAAACACTGAAATACTTCTAGTCCTGAAATACTCCAACATTGTTTCCTGCACTGCTGTTGAGTTTTAACAAAATATTTCAAATGATTTAGTGAACTATTTTAAATTATTTATTAAATTATTAAACATTTGGCAAATTGTTTGGCTTCAGAACCAAAGAAAATGCTCTTGGAAATAAAAAGCCTAATTTCTGACAATTAGAGGGGGGGGAAATTATAATAGAAAATTTTGATATATAGATTAGATTTTTTTGTATTTTATTAATATTTTTATTGTAATACTCATAACTGTTCAATTCAAATCAATTCATTCAATTTGTGTACCAAACTGTCAAAGATTGTATTTTTAGTCATTTTGCCAATCACACTTTCATAAAATTGTTTAAATCAATTAAAATTAAGAATATTATGATATCAGTATTGTCTACGTCTATTTTAGTTTGACACCAAAAAACAAACAGTGTGACAAGAGCAGTCTGATTCACCAATGAATGAGTCTTATGAGCCTGTTCTGTTAAATGAATCAGTCAAAAGACTCATATATGGTGAGTTATTGGTTTGAATCATAAAACGGTTCTTGATTCACCTGAATTTTTTAAATTCAGTATTTTTATTACATATATAGTTTTAGTCATTGTAATGTTCAATAAAAAATAAAAATACAAATTCATTAAATTTTCTCACGATTAATTTAGAAACTGTCATATTGTTATTTTTCATTTTTGTCGATCACAATTTCATAAAATTGTGTAAATCATTCAAAATTAAGAATATTGTAATATCACTGCCCATTTCTATTATAGCTGAATCATGATGTAATAAAACAAACAGAGCACAACTATTGTAGTCTGATTCACCTGTGAACATCTCTTATGAGCTGGTTTGGTTAAGTGAATCAAAAGTGAGTTGTCTGAATCACAGAATGGTTGTCGATTTGATTCATCTGAAGTTTTTGTCTTTGTCTATCATGTCCAACTCGAAATTAGCCACAAATGACTAAGGATGTAATAATTTTGTAATAATTTTAAAAACAGTAAAACATGTAGCCAAAAATAGTTTAGTATTTTTTTTAGTACATAATTACTGTAGAACCAATGCTTCCTCAAAAGTGCTAAAAGAATCATTTTTGGTCCAGACCTTAAAGGGATAGTTCACACAAAGATGAAAATTCTGTCATTAATTACTCACCCTCATGTCGTTCCAAACTGGTAAGACCTTCGTTCAACTTGGGAAAACAAATGAAGATATTTTCAATGAAATCCGAGAGCTTTCTGACCCTCCATAGACAGCAATGCAACTGAAACGTTCAAGACCCAGAAACATAGTAAAAACATTGTTAAAATAGTCCATGTGACATCAGTGGTTCAACCGTAATTTAATGAAGCTACGAGAATACTTTTTCTGTGCAAAGAAAACAAAAATAACGACTTTATTCAACAATTTCTTCTCTTCAATGTCAGTCTTCGACGCGTGTTCACGAGAGCAGCACGACACATGCGTGTGATGCTGCTGATGCAGGAGCCGGCGTTCTGACGTAGAACCCAGATGCGCAGCGCCTTGCTTACAAGCAGAGGAATGAACAAGCATGCGTTGTGGTACGGTCATGACGATTTTTGGAGTGAACTATCCCTTTAACAGAATCGTTACCAAATCAGAATCACTAACCAGAGCGCACTACTGTACTCGACTGATGTGTTATTCAGTGACTATGAATCTGCAAACGTTGCACACAAACTAGTAAAGAGCTAGCTCAGATTAGCATGCTATCGACTGCAGCACTCGAGTTGTTGTCACACAGAGATGTGCGAGTCGTTTCCCTCCTCCAGCACTGACGTGATTGACGCTCACATCGAGCTCAGGTGTGCCGCAGCAGATGCTGACGTAGACACTCGAGATTTGACACCCACATCACAGGAATCAACATCTGCTGCTCTCGTATTGGTCACATTCACAGTTTGCTCTCTGATTGAGAAGTCATTGTAAATCATGTCGCAGTAATTCACCTCCGCGCTTGCGCTCAGACGAACGGTAAGTGGCTGCTGGACGCATGTAAATGAGACGGCTGCGTTTGGCAGATGTGACAGGAGACGGTCGGCGTTGTCAGATAGAAACTCCGGCGGTTGTGCAGATGTAAGGAAACCGTGGCCATTAACTGCTCTGACTGATGCCTGCGAGATAACGGATTGACGGATCCAGCGCTCGCGGAGTTCAGCGGCTCTCTGGGGAAAAGTGGGACAGTCAAACACACGAGGAGGAGTTTTACTGTTTCCTACGTTTGAAAGCTCTCGGTGAAAGAGCTGTAATATTGTGACAAGTTGCTTATTTTAGACTTCTGTCAGTCTCTCGGATTCACTTTTTCAAGTACTACATTGGCATGGATGTTTTGCGACCACATTGCTAGATAAAACTGTCCCAAAAAAAACAAAAAACAATCCATAATAAACTTAACTAAATAACAATCCATAATAATAAACTTAACTAAACATAATAATAATAATAAACAGTAAACAAATTTTTTTTAATGAATTACAAATTATTGAAATGATTGACTATTTAAATGTTAATTATATATTTAACATTTTTAATATATATTAATTTGTTTTAATGTTAATAAATAATAAAACATAAATACACCCCCACAAAAAATATTCTAAAATAAAATAAAACATGATAAAAGTATTTAAATGTTAATTAATAATATAATGTATCATCTTATTAATGTATCATAATGTATCATATTATTATTATATACATACAAATAATCTTAATTTTGATTGTAGTTTATGCATTTATTTATTAACATTAAAACAATCTTTAACTTAAAAAAAAATACAAAAACAAAATAAATATTTAAATGTTAATAAGATGTATAATAATTAGTGCTGTCAAACGATTAATCGCGATTAATTGCATCCAAAAAAGTTTTTGTTTACATATTATATGTATGTGTACTGTGTTTATTTATTATGTATATATACATACACACACATACAGCATATATTTTGAAAATATTTACATGTATATACATTTATATATATATATTTATATTATTATATTTTATATTATGTATAAATATATTTAATATATAAACATTTTTCTTAAATATATACATGCATGTTTTTGTATTTATATATACATAAATATACACAGTACACATACACATATTATGCAAACAAAAACTTTTATTTTGGATGCGATTAATCGTTTGGCAGCACTAATAATAATAATAATAAAAATATCTAAAATAAACTAAACTAAAATGAAATAAGGGCTACTTCATGCTTTCACATAAATTTATTATCCATAATTGTCTATTCACTTTTCACTATAGCGTACAGGATTTGAAGGATTGTGAAAAATGTTAAAACCATCCTGGAAAAGTTCAAATGTATGCCCTTTTAAACAAATCTTATGCTATGTTTGACTTGCGGTCTTAAACATGCAATGCTTGTAGTAGGACACTCAAATTAAAAAGTCTAAAACCATTGCTCTCTCTCTCTCTCTGTTTTTGTCGACACATCCCTAGTCTATTCTCATTTCCAAACTCTTCAATGCAAAACTGCATGCACACACACATATGCTTTTCCTTTTCATCTCGACTCTCTCACACACACATCCTTCACACAATTGGTCTCGCGGGGCCTGGAGGATCCAGGTTTAGGATGGCTTCCTCTTAGTGCCGCAGCCAATCAGAGTGAACTCACAGATCCCGCCGTTAATTAACAACACAGACGCTTGTGCCCCGCTACGGTCGCACGAGGAATGAAAGAGCGGCTCAAACCGTGTCTGTGGTGAACACGAGTGGCCTGTTTACCGCCTGTTTGTGTATCTAGAAATGTTAGCATGTGTATTTTCCACACTTCCTGCCTGCATGGCGCTGCAGCGTAACAGAAGTAGATTAGCCAGATGGTGCGGCTAGCGTAGCCGTCAGCCCCGCTAACTGTACAGAAACACACGGCACGGTAAAAGCGGATACATGTTACACACCCATTTCTACTGGATTTAGCAGCATTACATCACCGGGATGATTTTAAAAGACTTCACACCGAAAGTAAGAAATCAGACTACAGTTTGCACACCAAGACCAAACCAAAACTTGTCAGGCTTATACAACAAGCTCTGGACGCTCTTGGATCTGCCTGACAACAAAATATGTGACATGATTTTAATCTGACAATACGAGTTCATTAGCAAAAAACATTTGACTGATATGACCAAATATTAATTTCTACCAGATTAGAGACCTCTTAAAAAGGCAAGATTTATACACTTTGATATTTTCTATAAATTTATAAAGTATTAATAATTTTTGTTAAATATAGATAGAAATATATAAAATTTTATCCTCTCTTCAAATTGTTATAAATTTATATAAAAAATATAAAAATGTATATAAACAAAAACACAAGAAAAAGCTTATGAGTAACATTATATAGCATCAATATTATTTATATTATGTGATCTATAAAATGTAATATTTATATAAAATTAAGATTTATATCCATTTCTTTTCAAATTAAAATATTTTATACAACTATAAATATACAAAATTAAATGTATTATTATATAAATATAAATATAATTATATTTTATATAATATAATTATAAAATTTTACACAAAGTTTGTGTAACATTATAGTAGCAATATTGTTTATATTATGTACAAAATATGAAATCGATATGTATCTACAGTATATCTATCTTAAAATTAATTATAAAATGAAATACAATTATAAAAAGCTTTTATAAATGAAGTTAATACTGAGTAACATACATTGTAAACAATATTGCCTGTTTACTGTCCAATGAACAGTTTCAAATGAAACCATAGCAAAATAAAATGTGTATTTGAGCAAAACTAATGCTGCTTTTCAACAAATCAGTGTTGTTGAACGATTCTGTTGAGTAAATGAATCAGTGATCAACTCAAAGTCACTTATTTTGTTCCTGGAGAAATCAGTGCGAATCAGTTGAATGAATCATTTGAGGAAATGATTCACTGACTCACTCATGAAGACCTGTAGAAAGAATCACTGAAAAAAAAAAAAATTTTTTTTTAATATAAAACAAATATTAAAAATACAAATATTTAAATAAATTTTTTTTAATTCTTAATATATTTTATCTTAATATAATTTATTTTGAACTGTTGAAGGGTGAACTTAGCATTAGCATGTCTCAGCTCATCCTCGTGTCTGTGTCAGTCAGCTGTCCTGTCCTCTCCAGCTCTGCACCCTCAGCGCTTTCATCCATCAAAACGTCTGACATGAGACAACCTCCAGCGATCAGTCTGACCGGATGCAAGCACTAACGTCACCGATTAGACCAGATTAGCCATGACACAAGCGAATATACTTTGAGAGGTTTTAACAACCTTCCCGCTGGTTTATTAAGGGAAACACTTGATCTTGCTCTGAGTTCTGCACTTAATACCTGCTGTTCCTGTTTTCAAACAGACTAACTTGTGCTTGAGTGAAAGGTTACTATGTATAGATGCGAGGAGGCATTCGGGGCAGGACACTCCAGTATTAGAAAGGCCAGCACATCATAAATGTTAAGGATCCATGTAATTGACATTTAGTGCTTTAAATACGACATGGGTTTCTCCGCATCCATTCAGATATTAAGTGGGTTTTCAGTTGGACTTTTTATGCAAACTTCATGCTGCAATCGCTGTTGTCATAACTCTATAATTATAAGCGCTTTCCTGAGAGCTCTGTGGATATTTCTTGCTTTAGAAAGTGTCACAGTCAAATTATTTCAAACATTTGCAGTCGTGTTAAATGCTTTGTCACGGATCAGCAGTGAGGAATTATGCGTGTGCGTCTTGAGACGTGTTAATTTCAGCCTCAAGACGATGGGAAATTTGTTCAGAGCGCGTGAGCAGCTTCTGAAACACTCTTGAGCTGTTTGAGCACCTGAATACAGTGAAATATGTCGCTCCAAACCTGTATGACTAAACTTCTTCTGTAAAAAGGAGACGTTTTGAAGAATGTTATCGTGACCATACAGCACATGACCGCAACGCATCGTGAAGAAATGAATGAATCTGCTTCCGGTTTGAGTTGCTTAAAAGTGCATCATTAATGGAACCAGTAATGAATAAACATTTGGGGATGGATGGATGGACGGATAGATGGATGTGTTTTTTTTACAGATAAAAATTGTAAGTTACTATTTTTTTATTTTAATATTAATAAAAATAACAAAAAGAAATTTAAAATAATTTTACAGTATTTTTATAATTATCAAATGCAATCCAATAATTCAATATTCAATAAATATATTAATTAATCATTAAATAATTATTTTAAAAGATTAACTATTAAATAATCGTTAATATTTTTAAATAGTCACTAGCTATTATAGTCACGCTTGTCACCAGTCACTAACTTCACTAATTAGTTGAGTATTAGTTGAGTAAATCATTCGGTTCAGGTTCATAAAAAAAACAAACAAACAAAAAAAAAACATACAAAACAAATTTAAAAACTTTGATTTGTTGCCTCTAAAAAAGACAAAAAACAAAAACAAACAAACAAACGCATCGTCATGAACAACCAGTTACTAACTACACTAATTAGTTGTGTATTTTAAATCATTCGGTTCAGGTTCATATTCAAACAAACACAAAACCGATTTAAAAACGACATTTGTTGCCTCTAAAAATATAAACAAACAAACAAACAAACGGTCATGAACAATCAGTCACTAACTAAACTAATTAGTTGTGTATTTTAAATCATTCGTTCAAATTCAAACAACCAACAAAGCAAACAAATACAAAACTACGTTTGAAAATAATCTAAGAAATAATCTAATAATAATTTTTAATTTAGCAATAAATAAATAAATAAATAAACAAGGCTTGGGATATGGTGCACATATTAAACTTTCTTTGTCTGTTTGACCAAAGAAATGTAACAATGGTTTGGGACAATAATATATGAGCACTGTGAATAAAAACGGGGGGTGGGGGGGGATATGATTTTTTTTAGGTGCGCGCTTCTTTTAAAGGTGGAAAAAAGAATGTGATTAATCTCATCTCAAAGCATTATGGGAAAATCTATGAGGAAAAAGGGCAGAGGCTAGTGACTGTTTAATCAAGTCTTAATTTTCTCTTAATGGTTTGTAGTTGCATGGAGCAGAGCACAATTAAATCGTAGATTGGGGCTAATCAAGGTAAAAACCTCCGGCGAATTCATACGGCGGTCTCCTTAATCAAACTTTGTTTCGCTCGATGGACGGCAAAAGAAATCGGACGCTGACGGAGACTCAGGATAGTGTTAGCAATAGAAGCCGTAACTCACAGACAAGAGCGGAGACGGGATGGCTGTATAGTCCGGTCTCAGGAGTCATTATCCGAAGCATGGCATCGTCTGTGCACCTCATTGATATCTGATGGGGTTCTGGAGAACGGAGCGAAGCGGCAGCGGAACGTGAGAGCCTCAGATAAGCTGGCGACACATGCTCTGGACGGATGATGGTAATTACTAGACATTTTATCAGGCCGCCTGCCACCTTCAGATTAAAATGGACCTGACGGACAAAAGCGGCACATGATGGTCTTAAGAGACGAATGGAAAAAAACATGAGAAACGTTGAGATGACGTAGACGTTATGGCTGAGGTTGCTAGCTTGCTTAACGTTTGACACGCTACAGTCTAAATCGGAGTGTGACGTGAACCTGTAGGAAAGAAAACGTACAAATGTCTCAAATATTTCTCCTAGATAGCTGCAAGATTAAACTGAGACCAAATCGAGACTTCATCTAATTTTTAAAGAAAAAACAGCTAGTTTCAGTTCTTCAGGCAGCTAGTTTGTTTGATTGTCACGTTGTAGTCTAAATCTGGCATTGACGTGACCTTGTAGGACAGAAAAATCCCAAATGAGATCTGTTTAAAGTTTCACATGTTTCTCACAGATAGCAGTCAGATTAAACTGAGGCTACGTCCACACGAAGCCAGAGCTTTCCCTATCCGATCTTTTTTTCCCCCTCGTCTCAAGAAATATCTGCGTCCACACGAAACCACAAAACCGAACACAAAACGATGTAGTATCAGACGTGGGCTGATGACGTCATCGTTTCAGAAAATATACGGATTCGCTGTCCACACGAAAATGCAAGGGCGGCGTTTTCAGATTTATCCACTCTAGGACCCGGTTTCAAAAAATATCGGTTTCACTCTCCCAAAACGCCGGATACGTGTGGACGAAACGCCTATACGATACAAAATTTATGCGGATACAGCTAAACGCGTCTCCGTGTGGACGGGGCCTGAGACTAAGGAGTCACACATTGTACTTAAATAGAAAAGTTTTCCTTTTTGCTTTTGTAAAGTTTCATGAACAGATGACAACATTGTCAAAACGGTCCCCATTCACACAGATCCACAAAAACAACTAAAAACACTAATATGCATGCCAGGCTAGTAGTTGGCGATGTCACTTCATACAGAAACACAATGCGCCTGCACAGATGTGCAGTCTTCAAGTATGTACTCGGCACATGCCTATAGACGTACCACGTAATATGCATGTGCATGATGTCACCATTTTCACAAATTTGTGTTTTTGTAGTTTACACAGAGACGATAACAGTATTGTTTTCACAAACTTGCACTTTGAAACCCGTTTTCAAAAGTTTGTGTTTTTGGGCCCCCCAAAAAAACATTGTCGTGTAACTGAATGGCAAAAAGACATAAAAGATTTTCCATTAGTGATGGGAAGTCTGGTTCTTTTTCACGAACCAGTTCTTTCGGACAGTTCGTTTCAATGAACCGGTTCAAAAAAAAAACTATTCACTGGTTCTTTTACATCATCACGTAATGACGTCAATTCTATCATCCCTGGCAATTGAAAATACATTCAAACACATTCAAATAAAGTCATTTGTAATCATACCTTAAGATAAATAGTAATGACCATCGTCATCATCATCTTGGATAAGTTTCTTACATTTACGTTTTGCAAAAGCACCCAATACTGGCACTGATGTGTAAACACGGATGTCTTAAAGATATGAAAATAAAGAAAGTGAAGTCTTCATCAACTTTTTACAGAAACCGTAACAGAACCGTAACCGTACAGAAATCCAGCTCATAAAGCTAGTAGTAAATAGTAAAATAGTAAATAGTAAATTCATTCACATGTTTTGACTGAACAGTTGTTGGATGTTCATCATGTCAAAATGTTGTTTAATATAACTAGTTGCATTTGCGCTTTCCTTTAAGTTTTATCTGTTACCAAATAAACTTCATTTCGTCAAATTCACCCCTCATTCAAGTCACTCGCGCTCATAGTATATTAATGTCAGCACAGCATCAGTTTTAGCTTCACGCATGCTCAGTATCTCCAGCTCACCGGTTCTCAGTATATCGAACGTGTCCGAAAGAAACGGTTCTCAGTATGTCGAACGTGTCCGCAATGTCGAACGTGTCCGAAAGAAACGGTTTTCGGTTCAGTGTACTGGTGATTTGAGAACTGTTGACTACCGTTCGGTACTACACGCATACTCAGTGGCCATTTCTCAATATGCATTATTAAGCGATTTTGTGTCCTTGTGTTCTCGCTCTACGTCATCATTAACCGTCGAAGTTCAATTCCAATACTCAAGAACGCAAGCACAGAGGATGCATGAAAGTGCCCAGATGCGTTCTTGATGGATGCATCGAATGCAGACTTGAGAGAATCGAACCGTTAGAAATACCAGAAGATGCTGCAGGCGGACGACGTACAAAAGCCTGTAAACTTGCAAGCCTGTAAATACACGATGGCTCGTGAAAGTAAACATTGTCATTTTGTTTTGCATAATTTTAATAACGTGATAAAGACCTGGAAAAAAGCCTGTCATATTTTATTATTGGAATATTTTTTAGCATTGATAATTTTAACATTGACAAAATATAGCATTAAATATACACGCCTAAGCCTAATCATTTTTACAAATACATATGGTAAAATAAAAAGAATTATATAAATACTATGAAAGTACTGTCTATAATAATCTGAAATAAATGTTTTAATATGACATTAGTTTGTGATGTTATGTGTTATTTATTGTGTATCGCTCCCTATAACGTCCTAGGACGGTCAGTTGAGCGGCAAGATCACAGCACATCTCAATTCTCACAAAGATGCGTTCTGTGTTCTCGAGTCCTTCCGAGTTCGTTCTTTCAAGGTAGCCTGGCAAGACCGGTCTCCACGAGAACACAAGTCCGTTCTTTGCGTTCTTGGAATTGAGAAACAGCCAGTATCTCCATGTTCTCGAGGTTCGTTCTTTCAAGGTAGCCTGGCAAGACCGGTCTCCACGAGAACACAAGTCCGTTCTTTGCGTTCTTGGAATTGAGAAACAGCCAGTATCTCCAGCTCATAGGTTTGAACGTGTCCGAAATGTGGAATGTGTCCGAAAGAAACCGTTCTGGTGATTCGACTCGAGAACCGCTGTAGCAGTACCGTTCGTTCGGTAGTACACGCATTCTCAGTATATCAGCTGCTTGTGCTCATCGGTTCTCTCAGTCTGCACAGCATTTTTCAGTGCTGTTGGAGTTACAGGAGAAACATACTCCGGGATATTGGTTTATTTCGGGTCGTAGGGACTGTAAGGCATGTCTGAAAGTGCGAATCTTTTGAAAATTGTGGATCAGTGCTGACTCGAGATGCGAACTGTTTTGAACGATTCATTCGATTTGGCGAACTGGTTCGACCGGTTCACTAAAAAGAACCGGTTCAAAAGAACGATTCGATCACAAACCGGACATCACTATTTTCCATTTTTAGCTGGAAACACCCCCTTTATCTGGTCGTGACGTGACCCATTCATAAAGAAAAAAAACAAGAGATCTCAAATGAAGCATTGAGAATAAACAGACAACAAATAGAGACTGTACTAAAAGTTCTCTATATTTTTTAAAGGGAAAAAAATAATTTCATGGGTAGTTGTGTTTAGTTTATAGAGTGTTGTAGGTGGTTGCTATGCAGTTTCTAGGGTGCTCCGAGTTGTTTCTATGCAGTTGTTATGGAGTGATGGGTAGTTGCTAGTTTCTAATTGCTAGTTTATTGCTAAAGGTTTGGTTGCAAAGTCAAGTCTCTGAAGTACAAGTTTCTTCTAGACAAACAACATGAAACAGATCAAATGGAGACTTTAAGAAATCCTTTTAAAGAAAAAAACAACAGTAATCTCACACATACTGTATCTCCTTTCAGATACCAAAGTCTGCAATTAAAAGTTAGAGATCTCTATATGAGCGCTAACATTTCTCAAGCCAGATGATCTGTTCTGACACGCACTGCTAAAAATTGAAACACTGGAGAAGTTAATACTTGGTAACAAAACTTATCAGAGTTTCCTGAGCAATGAACAAACAAGATCTGATGGCCTCTGGAGGCAAGCACACATACATGTTTGAAAAACACCAGGAAATATTAGCCATAATCTCACCTAACAAGTGCGTCACGAGGTAAACGAGCCGCCGTTCAATTCAGATGCTCTACATTTGTCGCCCGCTGAGCTGTCAGAACTAGATAATGCTCTTGCACTCATTTCCTGTGATGTTATTGTCATCGACTGCTATGTTTCCCAGAGCGCATTGATCGGGTAAGTCGGACACCGTTATGTTTTCTAGAAGGTAATATGCTTTTAGGATTGTAGGGAGCTGTTAGTGCTGACGAGACCATTAGATGGTCCTGCCTCGTGGCCTTAATCAGATCCGCTGTAATGTCAACCAATGTTCCTGTCCGTGCCTTGGCAATTGCGAATAAATGGGCTAATTTTGTTTCACTGTAGTGTGTTAGCACTAAAACAACAAGACGTACAGAGCAAAACATAAAAGTGTGAAGAGAGAGTTTGACACGATGTCAAGAAAACCATTAGAAAGAAGAACTGAAGATAAACGAGTTTGTCAATTAAATTCTGTCCAAACAGACATAAGCTCTTAATCAACAGTTTTCTGGGAGCTTGATTTGTCAAGCCATCAGCGCGCCGCCACCAGCCCGCCTGACAATGAGGATGGAAAATCTGAGATTAGAAACATCGGCGTTATTTCCTGCAGCCGAGGTAACGACTCGCTTTCCCTCTCCCATGTATAATTACAACTACACGTTCCACTTCTTTATTTGCGGAGCCGCATAATGAGCAAATTTCCAATCGTTTGCTGAGCGGCAGATAAAAACCGCCTCCACGTCTCTCGCTTTCCTTTTTTAACATCTCATTAGGACAAGTTGAGCTTAGCAGAGCAATAAAGTCAAATCTCCACCAGCACTATGAGATAACACCAATAAAAATGTTATATCTACTGAACAAGATGATTGATTCATAACTTTAACTTTCTCTATAGCTGCCTTAAAACCAAGATTATAAAACAGCTGTACAATGATGATAAAAAGGTAAAACAACTGTACAACATGACTGTTTTAACCCACGTGATGAAACGTGTTCACACACGATGCTACGACTTCACCAGTTTGTTGCTAGGGTGTGCATTTATAAAATGAAAAGGCTTTGTCAAGTCAACATTCAAACATTTGCTGTTCTGGTTAAAAATTCCAGGTAAATGATCACCCTTGAATTTCAAATTGCTATAATTCTACTTCCTTGCATTGAAAATCTATTCTGCCTGCTGCTTGCTACTTCTATCTACATTTACTTTGATTTCAGAGAATCGAAATTGTAGTGAATTAGAAGGTAAAATCCAATCTCAGTTTAATTGGGAATGGCAAACAACCCTGGTTGCTAGGGTATTCTGGGTGGTTGCTATGCAGGCTCTTCTGAGTCCATCAGGACAAACTCCACACTGACATTTAACACTTAAGGGTTTAATTGATGATTGACTTACACAGAACAGTGACTGATGCTAAACAGATCACATGAGCTCATTCCAAAATCACGCACTACACACTTATACACTATGTACTCAACTGTGAGTGTATGAACTTTATAAGGTAATTTTATCATTCATAATCAGGGTCTGACAGCCCCTCCCCCTCTGCAACATAAGGGCCTTTCGCACCGCGGGAACCAGAACTAATTGTGGAACTACCCACTTTTTGGCGTTTTCGCACCGCCGGAACTGGGTGCGATTTTAGTAACGGACTGCCTTTTTCGAGAACCAAATTAGCTCCTACTCCGGAGCAGGGTCTAACCAGCACAACAGGTACTAATCGTGACGTAAGTAGACATTGATTGG
>NW_015627340.1:169004-182563 GCF_001515625.1 Sinocyclocheilus rhinocerous
ACAGCTCTGATCACAGCGTCCTCCATCCTCCTGTTGTTAATGCTGTTGTTCTTTGTTTCTGTTGTTGAACGCCGCGCACAAATGACGTCGCTGTTGACCGGCTTACGTCACTTCTTAGTACACACTCTCGGTGCGAATGCAACCCTATAAATGGTACTGGGAAATAGTTCGCGCAAAATCGTCCCAGTACTTTAGTACTATACATTTAGTTCTGGAGCTAAAGCGGTGCGAAAGGCCCTATTATTAAATCTGCACCAGTAGAGTGCATGAAGTGTCCAACGTTCATGTTTTCAGTTAATCCAGGTATATATGAATTTTCAGTGAAAGCAGTACTTGTACTATTTATACAAAACGACATAGTGCATACTTATGTGAACTGGGAGGCACCTACAATGCCGGATCCTCTTCACAGGAAGTGCGTGTGTCGGGTGTGTGCTTGAGTGTGTTTACTGCAGTGTGAATCTCTTCAGCCTGTTGAAGTGAATCAGGTAAGAGCAGCATCCATCACGTGCAGCAGCGCTGTCCCCTGAGCGCCTCAAGGTGTGATCGCAGGAAAGCTGTGCGTAAACACCGCAGCTCTCTCTTCTCTCTCTCACACACACCTTTGATCAAGTTTGGGCAATTTTTCAGCGTTGTTTTCCAACCTTTTTCCTTCTGTGAGCTGATGTTGTTGTTGCTATTTATTGTGATGATCGTGAGCTGTGCCACTGGCCGTCTCTCTCTCCTCACCGTCATCTGTACATGTTAGGAAATTTAGCCTGTTTTTAATGAGCCTAGCGCTGACCTGCTGGCACTTCTCTCCTCTTCATCCTCCTCTCTTGCTTTCTTTCTCACTCCCTCACCATCTGGAAGTGGATGAGTCAGCAAAGGGCAAATGAACAGAGCGAGCCGAACATGATGAGATGCTTGCTCTCCTATTGATTGACACCATTGTTATTGTAAAGGAGGAAAAAAGAAAGAATGAACTAAAAAGGATGGAAATAATGTGTGACAGTAAAAGATAAAAGAAACAGAGCACTGAAGAGTGAACAAAAGAAAGTACAAACAATTGAAAAAGGAGAATGAATAAAAACAAGCAAAAAACAAAACAAAAACAAATTTAGAAACCAAACTAATGAGGTAAAGAACAAACAAGACAGACAGAAACAACAACAAAAAAAGAAATGAAAGAGGTAAAGTAAAACAAAGATGAAAACTAATTAAAACAAAAGAACAAATAAAATGGCTAAAAGAATAAACGAATAAGACAAAACTGACTTAAAGTGAAAACACAAAAGAACAAGAGTAAAGTAAAAATAACTAAAATGAAAAATAGATGGCCAACCAAAAAAGGTAATTCAATGAAAGATAAGAACAAGACAAAGAAAGCACAAAATATAAAGAAATAATAAGGTAAAGACCAAGAAACAGCACACAGAAAGAAAGAAAGACAAAGAAAGAAAGAAAGACAAAAAAAAAATTAAGAAAAAACAAAAAAGAACTAACAGAAAGAACGAGAAAGAACTAACAAAAGAAAGAGATAAAAGAAAGGAAAAACAAAGAAAAAGAATGAATGGAGATAAAGACAGAAAGAAAAGCAATAACAGGAAATCAACAACAACAAAAATACAGACAAAAAGAACAAATGAAAGGATGAATGAAAAATAATGAATGAAAGTAACAAGGATGAATGAACAGAACAAGTGAAAGTAAATAGTGAAAGTGACAAAGAATAAAAGAACAAACACATTTGTAACTTGAAACATCTTTAAATGCAACATTTGTGGCGCGAGACGCTTAAAACAGAGTCAAGCGTCAAAAGCAGCAGTGTGAAGCGTTCAGAGCATCATCTGTGTGTGTGTGTGTGTGTGTGCTGACTGATGTCTCGAGCTCTCCGTTTCTCACACACTCACTGCTGCAGCAAACGCCGTTATGAACGCTGATGAATGAACTCATCTGTCTTCAGAATGACAGCTGGGGCGACGGAGCAATTAACGTTATTAGCCGCGCTGGCCTTCCCTCATACAGGCCTTCAGTCTGAACCACAGGAGCGATGCTTTCCTCTTCACACCACATTCATCAATATATGTTTGACGCAACTTTTAGTTTAGTATTAATGATATACAGCTATAGTTTTGATTAATATTTTGAATTAGATTTTAGTTTTATATTTTCTGTTTTCATTTTAATGCTAACGTTTTAGTAGTTTTGTTTTTGTCATTTTTTTTTTTGTATGTCTATATAGTTTAAGTTTTAGTTTGTAGAAGTTGTAATTATTTTAGTACTACAACTTAAAACAAATGGAAATGAGAAGCGTTACTGGCAACTAGCTGAAATAATTATAATTTTTTTTTTTGTTTTAGTTAACAATAACCCTGCTTGAAAAAAAAAAACGGTTTAACTTTAAAATAACTAAAATAAAAATAAACTCTATATAGACATACAGTATTAAATAATACAAACAAAAAAGACCAATATTAAAATAATAATAATAATAATAATAATTAAAAACTAACAGCTAACAATAACCATGCTTTAAATAAACATGAGCGATGTTGCTTTGGTGTTTATTTTGTGTAACGATGTACTAAAATAACTATATATACAGTATATATATACAGTATATATATATATATACAGTGGGGCAAATAAGTATTTGATACACTTTAAATTTTTCACAGCGACAGCCCCAAAACCTGGAGAACACCTGTATGGAGGAGTGGGCTAAAATCCCTGCTGCAGTGTGTGCAAACCTGGTCAAGAACTACAAGAAACGTCTGACCTCTGTAATTGTAAACAAAGGTTTCTGTACCAAATATTAAGTTATATTTTTCTATTGTATCAAATACTTATTTCATGCAATAAAATGGAAATTAATTTATTTAAAAATCATACAATGTGATTTTCTGGATTTTGTTTTTTTAGATTCTGTCTCTCACAGTTGAGGTGTACCTAGAGATCTCTCCATTCTTTGTAAGTGGGAAAACTTGTAAAATCGGCAGTGTATCAAATACTTATTTGCCCCACTATATATATACATACAATTTGAAAAAAAAAAGACAAAGAAAATATTAAAATTGTAAAAATAATAACAATAGTAGTAGTAAACTATAATAATAAATAATAGTATTTCAGTGACACTAAAATAACACTGGCTCAACTGTATGGAAAAGAGCAGCATGAACATTAGTCAAAATATCTCCTTTTGACTTCTACAGAAGAAAAAGTCGTACAACTTTGGAATGACATGCACACATGAACTACGCCTTTAAACTGAATCTGTTTTAGCCTCTTGTCCCTCAGTCTCTCTTTCAGGGTCTTTGTGAATGACTGGTCTGGGTTAGATGGACTATGTCAGGGTCAGCATCCCGTTATCGCTTTAACACAGCTGCGCGCGACGTCCCGCTAAGGCTCCATTAAACACTGGCTTCGCCACACAGGTGTGTGTGTGTGAGCACTCTTTCCAGGTGTGATAAGGGAAGGCTGATGGAGTTGAGAATTACAGAGCATCTGGACTATTCATCCCTCCTTCCCAGCCGTTCATAAAGTTCCCCTCTTTCGACTGAAAGCGGCAGATCATCAGAGGAGCGCTGAGGCGCAGCGGGTGCGAGGAACAGGTTACAGCCGCTGCACCGCTCTGAAATATGTCCATCTGCAGCCATCAAATAAAATAAAAAATACTTTACACAGTCCTCTGTCTGTGTGTGTGTGTGTGTGTGTGTGTGTGTGTGTGTGGTCCTCACTGCAGCAGCTCAAGCAGGAGAGAGATGCCACATTATGCATGAAATACTGTATATGAGTTGTGCACGAAAATTTCACAACACTGATTCAAAATACGACAAATATTATTAACAATAATAAATAACACGCATATGTATGTGGTGTAAATAATAGAAAAGAAATTGAATAAATTATGTTTACAATTAATAGTTATAATACAATCTAATAAACAATAATACACAAGTCCAGTACTATATAAATCAAAAATGTTACCATATGATCATTTTAATCATTTTTAATAAATTGAAATACAATAATTAAATTTCAGAGGCAAAGCAAGTCATTACATTTTAATTGAAAATTGTGAAAGATTAGTAATGTGTGCTGACTCTTAAATATGTGAATAATGTTCTGATTAAAAAAAAAAACAGAATAATTTTAAAATATCTAAATATTCAAATACTTATTACGAACATATTTAATATTTAAAACCATGATGATAATTACTTTTAATATTTTCCTACTGAATATCATTTAATATTTTTTTTTATATGATTTACTTTAAATGATAATAATAATAGTAAACTGTAAAGAAACTGTAATAATGAGTAGCAGATTAAAATATAAAATTAATAAAACTAAAACAATAATAACATCATAAAAATGTTAAAATAAAGCATGTTAAAATAAAATATCAAATTAAACAACAGTAAAAATACATTCAAATTAATATCAAAAACAAGAGCAGCACATTAAAATATAAAATATAAAATAAAAATACCTATAAAAATCATCTTTTCCTTTTTCTTCTTCGTATTATAAATGACTAAAATCATGCAAAAATATATTATATCTAAATGATTCATTTATGAAAATACTAAAAGTATTTAACTATTTTATATTTAGTTCATTAGTCTGATGTCTAGTCTACCGCTGCAGCTTTAACCCATTTTAAACTCTGTTTCCAACCTCAACAGCAGAGAAACACTTTTCATTCATTCTTAAAGAATGTAAAGACACTGAAGGGAATAAAGCAGATGATTATGAAGAATGGAGAAAGTTTTCTCAAGACACTTGACATGATCTTCAAAGTTTCCCGCACGGGGCAGCGCTCATGTCAAACCGTGTTAAGTGGAAAATGAAGTGGCCGGTTTTTCATTGCATTTCATCAGCCATCTGGTTAAAAATGCACACGACCCGAGCGGAGAGATTTAACCAGTCGCTTTTTGAACTTGATTTTGACAGATGTGAAGTCAAAACTTCAGTTCATTCCGATCTGTAGAGTCTAAGTGTTTGTTAAATCAAACATGTCTTCTGCTGGCGCTCGTTAGCAGTTTGATCAAATCACATGAACACCAGCACTAGTGAAGCACGGCTTAAATACTGCTGACGCTCGGCGTGTAACTCATCCTGCCTGCTTGACTAAAACACTCAGCAACACCCTAGCAACCGCATAGCAATGCCCTAGCAACCACCAGAACACCACAGCAACCTCACAGCAACAAAACACTCAGAATACCTCAGTATCTACAATACCAATGCACTGACAACCATCCTGAACATTCTAGCAACCGCATAGCAACCCAAATAAATAAACAAACAAATAAATAAAACTAGGATAACCCTGCAACAAAACCAAGAACACTCAATTAGTAAGTAATGGCATTAATATAATATAAAAACATTATGTAATATTATATAAAATTAGTATTAGAACATTTAATGGTATTTATAATCTATATAACAGTCATTTTTTATATTATTATTATTATTATATTAGTAAATTGTATGGAATTTAAAATCAATATAATAGTTTTATTAGTATATAATAGTTATATTTGTATATTACATTATACATTAGTTATGTTATTATCATCATCATCATCATCATCATAATTATGCTAAATATAATTTTAATAATTTTATATTAACATTATTTTATTTTATGGTTATTATACTGTGTATATTATTCTTTTATATTTATTTGACATAATACTACCCATATTCCATTGGTAAGTATTATACTGTATTAAATATAATAGAACATTTCATGGTATTTATAATCTATATATTATTTTATATAAGTATTAATAATAATGATAATATTTTAGTACATGTTATGGTATTTATAGTCAATATGATATATTAGTATATAATATAGTTGTATTAGTATATTTCAATATACATACTGACATAATATATTATTATTATCATCATCATCAAGTATATTATATAATATAATGTTCTTTAAATAACTATGTTAAATTAAATTCTAATAATTTAATATTAATATTGATTTATTTTATGGTTTTAATCTTCTATATATTATTCTTTTCTATTTATTTGACATAATACTGACCATATTACATTGGTTAATGTTTGAGTTTTATCTTTCATAAATTAATTTAATTGAACAGTTTATTTAGTGCAACGAGCCCCATGTGAAGCGTCAGACGGGGATCATTCAGTTCAGCTAGGAGGGCCAATCACTGTATGTTTCTCTAGATGTGAGATGAGCGTTCTGTCAGATCTGTGAAGTTGATGGAGAGAAGTGCTGAGAAATAGAGTAAGAAAGAGATTGCATTCGTATTCCTCCCCCAGTCTTCATGGATGAATGGCGCGCGGGAGACATGGCGGACTGTAGAAGACAAACTGAAGGAGAAAACACCCCGTCGTCCACTCGCCAGATAAAGCTCGTCAGAAGCACTGACGGCGAGGATAGAGAGATCTGGCATCCATCACGTCTGGCCCAGGATTCACAGAGGCTCCATCTGAGGGCTCTTGGGAACTGAAACGTACCTCTCGTTTTCAGCCGTGAGCTGCGAATGAAGCTAATTAAAATACATCTTCATTCATTAGTGCGCACCTCCTCTTCTCCTTAACCACCCTCTTAAAGTCCTCCAGGCGTCACGTCATGGAGGATTCGATCCGTTTGAGCACAAACCTGTGCTGGGAAGCTACTTGGAGTCTGTTGTTTGCCAAGCTACAAGCTACTCATAAATTAAAGTAGTTAAAACCATCATGCTTTCGGAAAAAGAGGAGAAAGACACACTTAGCTGCACTACACTCTAAAAAATGCTGGGTTAAATACAACCCAGTGCTGGGTAAAATAGGGACAAACCCAGCAATTGGGTTGTTTTGACCCAGCGGTTGGGTTACTACCCAGAAGGTTGGGTTAAACATTTAACCCAAGTAGAAGGTAGCAATGGTTGTGGTAAAAAGCAATATGTTTTTTTTATGCATAAAATTAATTAAATTAATAATAAAATATATATATTTTATTTTGTAAAATATTTATCTTATAAAGCACAAAACAAATGTATCAACTAAAAATAAAGTATACATTTTTACATAAATGTATACATAACATTTAAGTCATAAATTATAATACATAATACTAATGCAAAATATAAAATATTTTATACATTGTTATAAATACATTTTTTAAAATGTAATATACAAAATGCTACATTAATTAAAAAAAAAAAAACGTTTGCCCTTTATATAGCTTCAATGTAGTTATAAAGTATACAAATTAATAAAATGTTATGTGTAAAAATATACATTTAAATCAGATAATACTACACAGATATTAAAAAATACATGTAAATGAGTAAAATATTTTAGACATTTTTTATAATCCATGAAATATTCTTATAGTTTACATAATAAAATATTACATATTATAAAAATTACAACATACAATATTTTCCTTTATATATCATCAATGTAGTTATACTTTGTTACTACCTTTTGGTGCAGCTAAAAAAATGATTGCTAAAAGCTGAAACTTACACTAAATATGAATGACAAAACAAACAAACAAACAATACATAAATAAAAATAAATAAAAAAAGATCGAATTGAAATTTAGAAAACTAAATGAATAATTCAGTGACTGAATGAAACAAATCGCTGATTGATGAATCAAATCAAAAATGATTTGAATCAAATTAACTATCTGCAAATCAAATAAATGATTCAAGAATCAAGTCAAATAATTTATTTATAAAACCCACAAACTTAATGAACTGATTCCCGCAAATGATTCAGATTTCCCATAGTCAACAATAATTTTTTTAGGAAACGTGTTTGATTAAATGAAATTACATTTAGAAAATGAAAAGAACGAATGAGTGAATCATTTATTTGATTTGAAAATGTACTTGATTCATTCGTTTTATTTGAAAATCATTAACTTGATTCAAGTCATTCAAATTATTTCTGTAAACGACCCACAAACTGGATGAACTGATTCTCTAAAATGAATCAGATTTCTCAAAACTGGTCGACACGAACATTTTAGGAAAGCGTGTATGATAATCAATTTGTTGCGGTACATTCAAGCTCAAGGGTCACTTTTTCACCTTTGCCATTGCAGGGAAGAAAACGAACAAATTGCAATCAAGCATCATGTGCATCCATCTATTAAATCAGTGGTTCCCAGCCCTGATCCTGGAGGCACCCCAACAATGCATGTCAACACTGCAAACACACCTGATTCAGGTCATCGGCTCATTAGTAGAGACTCCAAGAGCTGAAACTGGTGTGTCAGAGAAAGAAGACATGCAAAATGTGCAGTGTTGGGGTGCCTCCAGGATCAGGGTTGGGAACCACTGTATTAAATAAATAGAACTAGTGAAAAAACAAATCTGGTCCTCAGAAGCTTAAAATAGTCCAGCATATTGAACGGACTGTACTTCTGGCCCCCGTGGTCTTGTTTTCATCTCCTCAAATTAAATACGTCGTCTACTTCCACTCGGGTCGCTGAAGTCTTTCTTGTTGGCGTTTGATAACGTGAGGCACAGATGGCGATACAAGTATGCAATATGAGCGGTGAGGCCTCTGTCTAGACCTCTATTCCCGCACGGAGCGTCATCCCTGCACATTCCTCAATGCTTAAAAAGCAATAAGCCACGGCCACAGTCCTTCAGATGAGAGTAATTGTACAGGGATCCAACAGCGAGCGCGTAAGCGAGAGTTGAGGATGGGTAAAAATAGCTCGAAACTGGAAATGAAGATGTATCTCTAGCAGCTGAAGAAGTGCGGGCCGCTCATAACCCCTCGGAGCCGCTGCCGCGTGTAATCCGCTTGTTTGGAGAATATGAGGTTATTGAACAGAGCTTTGACTTCTCGGGCCTTTGAACGAGGACTCGGGTATTGCTCTTGTTGGGAAATGAAAAAGGACCTTGCGAGGGTTTAGATGAGCTCTTGAACGGAGATCTGGGATATCAGATGCAAAATACAGAGAAAACCAAATCCAAATAGACTACAGGCCAAATGTTTGGAATAACAACACCTTTTTTCAAAATTTTCAAGTCTCTTCAGCTCACCAAGTCTTCATTTTTTTGATCAAATATACATTACATTTTGAAAAATGATTAACATTTAAAAGAACTGTTTTCTATGTTAACATTTGAAAAGGTAATTTATTACTTTGATGCAATTTTCAGCATCATTACGCCAGTCTTCAGTGTCACATGATCCAGAAATCATTCTAATATGCTGATTTGCTGCTCAAGAAACATCATTATTATTTTCAGTGTTGGAAAGAGTTGTGCTGCTTCATATTTTTCTGAAAACCATATTACAAAGCATCCTTGAATAAAAGTCGTATTTGTTTTCTTTTGTTAACTTTAATATGAAGCAGCACAAATGTTTTCAACATTGATAATCAGAAATGTTTCTTGAGCAGCAAATCAGTCTTCAGTGTCACATGATCATCAGAAATCATTCTAATATGCTGAAGTAAAAATACATTACAATAGAAAATATTTTTAAATGGTAATAATATTGCTGTTTTAACTGTATTTATCAAATGAATGCAGCCTTGGTGAGCATATAGACTTAAAGATTTTTTTTCTTTTATTATTGATGCAACATTAACGAAAGGAATGTTTGTTTTATTTACTTATCTAATAATAATAATAATAATAATAAATATTTTTCCCATTTCCTTTGAATGTAGGGTGTGGGTAATTGGTTTTATATTATATTATAAATTATTATAAATTATATTTTCACTTGGTGGGTTTAATTGAGACAATCTGTGATTTAAATAAATAAATAAAATATTTTTTTATTTTTTTAAAAGCTATAATAGGATCTCAGTGATGCAAATATAACACAGCAGACTAGTTTTTATGAGTTGTTTATAGAAACTGGCTCCTGGTTTGATTATCCTAGAATGGCTCTGCTTTGCTTCAGGCCTCTTGACATTTTTACGGTTAGAGACTACCGCTGTACAACAAAACGCCAGATTCCCACACGAGAACCGGATATTGTCAGTGTTTAAACGTGGAATTGCTTGTTCAGCCTGAAGTGACATCAAAATCCCATTTAGAGAGGTCAAAGGTCACGGGACCGGGATCTAAAAGAGCTCTGATGCCGTTCACGGCATTGTTTGGTTTTAGTGTTTTTGTATACGAAACCGAGAAAACAGAACAACAGAAAACAAACAGACCTGCATTTATTGGCGGTCGAGTGAGGTGCGTCCCCTCAATGAAGTGTAATTGTCCCTGAGTGACTAGAAACTGTTCTTTCCATTTGATCCTTTCGAGACGCGCCGTGTCTTAGACTCTCATCGCTGCCTGAACGGCTGTAATTATGGTCGGCTCTGATAATTGTGTCCGAACTGACATCCGGCCCGTCTCACCCACAAATCAAATGACATTTCTACACATAAACCGCCAGAACATGTGAACCGAAGACGAGCTGCGGCAAAACTAAAAGACGTTCAAACGTGTAAATCTTACACGATTTACTTCCATAATGTGACATCGGTATTAGAGGAAATAGTTGATTTTTATGTTTCTTTCTAACGTTACATTTTCCAAGCTTCAGAACCCTGAACAAGGTTGTCCGTATATACGACTGGTCAAAAGTTTGGAATAAGTTTATTATTATTATTATTAATACAGTTTTAGGAATTTTTTATTTCAGTTTGTTTTTGTAGCACATCAGGTTTATCTAAAAAAATAAATAAATAAAAAATAAACGTTGCCTTGGCAAGTAGCTGAAATAAAATCCACGCTTATGACTTTATTATTTTTTTAGTTAACATTTTTATTTCATGCAAAAAAAAAATGAAAACATTTGTTACCCGAAATAAAATAAAACATTGAGTAACTTTTAAGACTAGTCTTAAGTTGTATATAGAACCAGCCACAGGTTTATCATTATTAACTAAAACTATGAAAAACATTTTTGTTGAATGAAATATGGCTGAAGTGAAAGAAAAATAACCTTACATTTTTTAAGAAAAAGATTGCCATTAATGTGGCGTCAAAAAATAAGTTTAGGTCGAAGTACTAAATTTACTAACTGTAAATAAAACCAAAAGTGAACTACTATTACTACTACTAATAATTATCATAAATTGTAATATAAAAAAAAACTACATGGTCTCATGGCATAAATGTACCTGGGTGCACTTTTTAGCGAGACGCGAAATACGTACCAATAAGCACATATCACTGCAGTTTCCAAAATAAATGAACACTAGAGGCAGTAAAACTCTGACACTTTTTATTCCTTTTCACACAAATTTACAGAGTTTCGATTAATAAAGCGTAATTTTCGCACAATTACTTGAAGAATATCATGTTATGACTTCAAAACAATATTAATATGCTGGGAGATTTGAAAACTGATGCTTTTGAACGTTAGCATCGCACATATCCAGCTTCATATCTATGGGTTTTCATCGACGGTAGGTTTGTTCGGTAGCTCACGGCGTACGGAGACGTACTTGAGAGGCGAGGATCTCCAGCTCGAATCCCGTGGATCCACGGTTCGACAAAGCAGTTCAAATCTGCATATAAGAAAGTTCAAATAGCACGGTTGCATCAACAAATGCTGCCACTCAGTGGACATTTCTCTTTGAAACTGCGTCGAAACGTGCAGTAAGGTACGTAAAAATGGTGTTGCACAAAAAGTGCACAGAGGTACGTATTTTTATGAGACCGGGTTGAAGAAAGAGAAAAGCACAAATCACTACAATAATTTTTTTAAACCAATAGTGAAAATAATATATTACTAGAGCCCATCATAGGTTATAAATACTAAAATAACACTGAATCAAGCAAAACACCTGCCAATGCTGAAGGATTTTTTTTTTCTATTAAAAAAATTTTTTTAGTCCCTATAACAATATTTAGCTGCCTTTTTGAATGCCATATTTGTGCTAAAAAGTGCTAGTTTTGAGATTTAAATCTTAGTGTTCCTCACATTATGGCAGGTAAATGTGAGTATTTCACAGGTGTCTCTGAATGAAGTTCTCAAGATGATCAGTCCGGCCCGGCTGTGAAATTCATCCCAGAAGTTTTCATTTCCCTTTTATGTTTTGATATAATAACTAACACTATTTCTTTCTCCCCCACCACCTTTTTTTCTCAATTATTTCCTCTCTCTGTTTAATCTTTATTTTCTTTGCCCCGTGGGACGCTGCGTTTTGACAGGAAGGAAGGAGCGAAGGCAAGAAATAGATGATGCAGGGGTGTGCGTGCGGCGGGCTGGTGCAATCTACCGTACTTTAATGTAAAAGTCCCACAAGGATTCATCCCAAAGGACACAAGCTGAAAACATACACACACACACGCTCACACAAAGAAGGACTACAGAGAAAGACGATGGAAGCAATGACCAAACTCACACAGACCCAACCCTCAGAGAACAGAAACACATATCCAGACGGCTGATCTAGAACCTTCTGCAGATCACTGACCCCCTCACGGCAAACAAGCAGACGCTTCAGCGTCATCCATCACTGACAAACACACACCACAGCTCTGCTCCTGTGTAGAATAGAATAGAATAGAATTCAAAAATAATGGCTTCTATAAAAGTCTATGCAACAGACTTATCAAAACTATTAAATCTAAAACTATTAAATCATTAGTGAAATGAAATAAAGCTAAAATAAAATAAAGCTAAAATAAAAATAAAATAAAAATAAACTGGCTAATATAGATGTGGTTCTGTTGAAACTGAGAGAATGAAAAAAAAACATCAGTAAGAATGGACTGAAATGTATAAACCAATCAGTAATATTTTGCATCGCAACAGTTTTCCAGCAAAAAAATATTTAAGTTATATTAACTATATGCATTTACAGCTATTACTTTTTACTCTTTTTAAGAAAAGCATTTTAAATTAATATTCTAAAATAAACAATTTAAATTAATAATATTCTAAATTAGAAAACTAATTAAATTAATAATTTAATATTCCGATTTTTTTTATTATTATCTGGGATTATACATAAATGTTATATATAATATATACCTATAAAATACACAATTATGAATATACATAATGTATGTTTTGTAGCACATACTGTAAATACTCTCTTAGTGCCAATCTTATATTAAATGTGGCGATTTGATTTGTCATCAATAATGAATCAATTATAATGCACAAATGTAATTTAAAGAAACAAAATATAATTATTTTAATAGTTTATGTAAAAATACATAATACAAAAATAACTAATTACATTAATTTACTTTTATATTATTTAATTTTTTGTATAGTTTTTTCCCTGTTTCTTTCTGCTATTGCTATTTTTGTGATTTATTATAACAGTACCATATTATTTTCAATTTATACAAGAATTAATTAATGACAGTATTTCCTTCCATTTGTCCTTCAGCTGTTTAAATATAACTCACTCACTCAACTCCGCTCATATCTTTTTTTAGTGCTGTCAAACGATTAATCGTGATTAATCGCATCCAAAATAAAAGTTTTTGTTTGCATAATATATGTGTGTGTTCTAGGGGTCGACCGATATGTGTTTTTCAAGGCCGATGCCGATACCGATTATTACAGATCAAGTAGACCGATAACCGATATTTTGA
>NW_015627340.1:183210-187287 GCF_001515625.1 Sinocyclocheilus rhinocerous
TGAAACCCTCCACCTTCCCCAGCTCCACCTGTATAGATCTGCTATGGGTGCTGTCAAACGATTAATCGCGATTAATCGCATTCAAAAGAAAAGTTTTTGTTCGCATAATATATGTGTGTGTTCTGTGTATAATTATTATGTTTATATAAATAGGCTACACATACATTCAGTATATATTTTTAAAAATATTTACTTGTATTTACATGTCTATATTTATATTCATATAATTTATATTATAAATAAATATTTAATATATAAAAAAAAATTCTGAAATATATACATGCTTGTGTGTGTATTTATATATACATAATAAATATACACAGTACACACACATATATTATGTAAACAAAAACTTTTATTTTGGATGCGATTAATCGCGATTAATAGTTTGACAGCACTACTTTTTTTATAATTGTTGAATTTCAACAATGCTAACAATATCAACTGATGTGCAGTGTGTTATTGTTCATAGTTCTGCTGGGCAAGTTTTTATTTATCCTTCATTATGAATATGACCTTCACTCACAGTCAGTACACCACTAACACCATTAACAACACAGAAGTGTTCGTTTAACAAGTGTGCCGAAACAACCGCGCCATCACTCAGCTGTGGCGTAATGACTGCTGCTAGCAAAGGTCAAGCTGACAACTTTCCTTCCCATGTAGAGTCAAACGGCACAAGGATCTATTAAATCAGAGAGAAAGAAAGAGCACTGCGTTCTGTGCATTGTGTTGTTCGCGCGGGACTTTAGCGCTATTGTTCTGCGTCGAGTGCCTCTTGTTTTTATCTGCGCGTAAATAACGTTTGACAGACGGAGGGTGATTTTTCGCATCTAATCTATGGTTTCTAAAGCTCCTCCACTAAAGGAAAGAGTCCCGAGCATTCTAACGACATTAGCGCGCTCTAAAAACGCTCGTAAATCTAGTTTAAAGTGTTGCGGTCAGCGTTTAGTGCTCCCACAGGTTATGCCAACTCTGTCCCAGTCTAATCCTCTCTAACTGCACCAAACAGAGATGTTTCCTCATCGGTCTGAGCGGGACGGCTTCTCTGTCATATTTCTATATATTATATATCTGTCAGATCGATAACACTTTAATATGCCTAAGAATAAAAGGTGTAAGCGCTTACGGTCAGCGTGTCTCAGCAACATGACACTGCACTTCCAGAGGAAGCCATTTGTGGGTCATTAGCGGCTGATGTCACTTCCTGAAAGGCCTCTGATATCATTCGCTCGCTGTCCTGACGGATCAAACACAGTCACACAGGACATATGAGTTTACACTGAACAATGCCAAACTAAAACCGCCACATACCACCACGTAGTAGCACTGGCAACCTCCCAGAACACTCCTAAAAACACAGAACACCCTAGAAACCACGTAGTGACCTGACAACCACATAGAACATCCTAGCAACGACACAATGCTCCTAACAACCACCTAGTAACAACAGAATACCCCGGAAACCACACAACAGACTGACAACCACCCAAAATAACCTAGCAATGACAAGGAATGCTAACAATCACCTAACAACCAGAGAACACCCTAGAAACCAAAACACCCCAGCAATGACACAGAATACTCCTAACAACCACATAGTAACAACAGAATACCCTGGAAACCACATAGCAGCCTGACAACAACCCAGAATACCCTAACAACCACCTAGTAACAACAGAACACCCTGGAAACCACATAGCAGCCCGACAACAACCCAGAATACCCTAACAACCACCTAGTAACAACAGAATACCCTGGAAACCACATAGCAGCCTGACAACAACCACCTAGTAACAATGCAGAACACACTAGAAACTACATTAGACTGACAAGCACCCAGAACACCCTAGCAAAGACACACTCCTAACCACCTAGCAATCGCAAAGAACACCCTAGAAACCACATAGCAGCCTGACAACCACCCAGAATACCCTAGAAACCACCTAGGAACAGAACATCCTAGAAACCACATATCAGCCTGACAATCATCCAGAAGAATACCATAACAACCACCCAATACAGAACACCTTAGAAACCACATAACAGCCTGAAAACTACCCAAAATACCCTAGCAACCACTTTGAATACCATAGAAACCATGGGAACCACCCAGAATCCCATAGCAACCACCCAGTAACCACTTTGAACACCCTAGAAATCACATAGCATCCAAATATCCACTCAGAATACCCTAGCAACCTTACAGAACAAAGTACTATGTTTAGTAGTTTACTTTTTAGATATTAAAAATATATATATTTATTCACGTTAATTTATTCAATTGTTAAATCATTACATTTATCAAATTATTAATACAAAAACTGAATGATTAATATTAAAAAACTTATTTTTAATAGCTTTAATTTAAAAAATTTACAAAATCAAGTGTTTTCAATTGTTCAATATTTTTCATAATAATTCTATGCCTTTAATGATACACAGAAGCCTGGGAACCACCCAGTATATCATAAAGCAGTAATTTTAGTAGTTCATTTATTAAAAGTTTAATATTTGCAATTTTTAATAATAATAATAATAATTTTTAATAATACCTTAGTATATTTGAAATATTTCAATATTTTTAAATTAAAACTCCATTTAATTACTAAAAATCTGTTGTGAATGAGCAACGCTGACCACCTACATGTTGTCATGAACAAATCTCACAGGCAGTATGTTCACAACAAGGTAACAGTTATCGGTTTGACCTATTGAATTGAAGACTGACGCTTGTGAGTCATTCATTGTGTCCATATTCAAACCTAATAAATCACAAACACATCCATCTGTTTTGGCCGAGAGACAAACTGCCACGGATAAAAACAAAGCTGGAGTAGCAAATCTCTTTGAGGTCCTATAAACACATTCATAAAGTTTTTTTTTTTTCAATAAAAATAATGTAAACCAGAGTCAATTTGGATCTGCACAAATGGCCTTGTTCTTCCACAATCATCATCTAGGCAAGAACAACACAGACGCCATTATGGCAAAGATGGGGGTTTCACTGAAAAATTACAGCTGAAATAAGCTGAAATAAGTGGTGCGGTCCACCCTCCAGACTATAGCGCTCGAGAAGATACAACAACGATCCCATCTACACAAACCATCAGTGAAGAGAGCACAATCTCCATGCCATCATAGGTCACTTCAATTACCGTCAGCGGAGGCGAGGAGCTGAACAAGTCGTGATTGTGTTTCTTGAAGACCCTCGGTGATGCCATCATCATCCCGCTTTCTCATTTTAATGAGCCTCGGTGTTCAGAATGTAATGACCAATCTTTTTCGGGCCATTATGAAGATAATATTGTCGCTAATATCAGGGCAGTGAAAGTATGGGACAATAAACATAAAAATGCACTTTCTCTACGGTACTGTTGAAATGAAATACACATTTGTTTGCTGTACCTGACTTCTGGTTATGCATTTGATTGTCTCAAATCATTACAAACAAATCACACACACAAATCATTAAAGCATAGCAATGTGCTAAAAAAACACCTTAGTAATTTCATAGCAGCCTGGCAACCACCTAGACCACCACCATTAGGAACCAGATAACAAAATGGCAAAATCCCAAAACACCCCAACAACCACATATCAGCAAGAACATTATAGCAACTGCATAGCAACATCCCCAAAACACCTTAGTAACCCTTTAGAATCTTGGTAACCACCTAGAATACCTTAGTAACCAGATAAGTGCTAAAGACACATTAACAACCCCCTAACAGCTTGGTAACAACTCAGAACACCCTAGCAACAACATATTCTGAGTATTTCTTAATAACCGATAAACTGCCTGGAAACCACTCAAATACTAAGTCAAATAACAAGGCTTAAAACCCAAATTAAACCTTAGTAACCCCATATCAGCCTAGTAACACTAGTACTGTAAATCACCCGGCAAAGTGCTAAAATCACTCAAATACCTCAGAACCTCATATCAGCTGGGTAACCACCCAGAACTTCCTAGCAACCACGCAGAAATGTGCTACAAAGTACTCATAGCACCATAGCAATCTGGAAACCATCCAAAACATCATGGCTACATGCTAAAAAAAAAAAAAAAAAAAA
>NW_015627340.1:188054-194546 GCF_001515625.1 Sinocyclocheilus rhinocerous
TGTTATTAGTAATAAAAAAAAAATTAAAGAAAATGTAAAAAAAAAAAAAAAAAAAAACACCCCATATTGGCCTGCTAACACCCTAGTAATTGCCTAGCAACTGCTAAAAAACACTCAAAACACCATAGCAAACAAATAGCAGCCTGGCAGCCACTCTGAACATCGTAGAAACTACATACGTACCAACATGCTAAAAACAACAAGAACAGAACACCTTAGCATCCCAATATCGGCCTGACAACCTCTCTGGGTATTAACTTGCTAAAAATTACTCAAACCACCTTAGTGAACCCATAACAGCTTGGCAACTACTCAAAATACCCAAGAAACCACATAAAAATGTGCTACAAAGTAGTGCTGGGCGGTATACCGGTTCATACCGAATACCGGTGTTTATTTTTCTTATGATATGAATTTTTTAAAGTAAAATAGGGCATTCTAAGTCAATTTACTGCAGTAGCCTATTTCCTCTCTCAATCAGTAGAAAATGTGGTTTACACCCGGTCATGCATGGAAAAAATAAATACCGTCATATACCGTGAAACCGGTATAATTTGGAAAAATACCGTGATATTAATTTTTGGTCATACCGCCCACCACTACTACAAAGTACTCAGAACACCACAGCAACTGCATGGGGACAAGCTAAAAACACCAAGAACACCCCATAACGGCCTGCTAGCTCCCTTGTAATTGCCTAGCAACTGCTAAAAACCACTCAAAACACCATAGAAACCACTTAGCAGCCTGGTAACCACTCTTAACATCATAGCAATAACATGCCAACATGCTAACAATGTTAAAAACACCAAAAACCAGCTAACACCAGCCTAAGCTGGTTGGCTGGTTTTAGCTGGTCATCCAGTCTGGTCATAGCCGGTCGTAGTTGGCCAGCAGGCTGGTTTTATAGGGGTTTTGACCACTTCTTTAGCTGGTCAGGCTGGTCTTAGCTGGGAGACCAGCTGGAACAACCAGCTAAAACCAGCTTGACCAGCCTAGCCAGGGTGGGAGACCGGCTAAAACCAGTTAAGACCAGCCAACCAGCTTAGGCTGGTTTTAGCAGTTTTTTTTTTTCAGCAGGTACACCACAGCAACTACACACCAATGTGCTAAATACACAATGTTAAAAACACCAACAGCACCTTAGCAACCCCATAGCAGCTTGGCAAGCACTCAAAACACTCTGGATATTGCAACTGGATATTTACAATATCCGAAGTCTCAATATTCAAAAATTGTTCTGGCTGCTTTAAAAACGATCAAGAAAACATGACTGAACTGGCCAATTGACTGTCACAGCCAGTCTGATTATGGGTTTAGAAGGATCTGAAGCTTTGTACAATTCCCAGAGACCTTGAATCCCTGTTTCAGCCGAACTTGTCCTCGGCCAGCAGCCCCTCTGCTACACTTTCCCTGGAAACAGACGTGAAGCCATCATTACCCTTCTGTCTGTATAACTCATTTTCTCTCACACACACTAGTTACCAGAGTCCTCTGGGATGGCAGCGCTGGCGTGTTCGCCACATTTTCAGCCGTTTGCAGTTTTTCCTGCTACCGCTTTGCACGTTCACAGGCGATTAGGTGAGTAATTACGCCCCGTGCGCCCCAGTAAAGTCAAGTGTGAAATTCAATCCAGTCTCGCCAACATAAATCACACAAGCAGTCTGCAAAACTATCACTCACAACCAAAAAAAAAACTAATTTAATTAAACCACCCCGGTTTCCCACTGTAGTACATTAGCTGGAACTACAACACCCATAATGCTTTGCTCAGTATTTATACAGTCAGTAGTACTCAGAATTATTCACTCAGAAATATGTCTAATTATGGAAGCTAAAAGTGTGAATGCTAAGGATCTAGCACTATTTTTTGGTTTAATACACTTTTAATTGTATCTCCACATGTCTTTAAACCAGCAGCCAGTGGCTATAAGGACAGAGTCAGGTCGTCTTCATTTCCTCCAGCAGAAGTCGGTTGTATGGTTTATGAACACAGACTCTCCTGTGGTGTTGAGCGGGGCAGAACCCTCTCGCATCCACAGGACCAGCATGCACTTCAGCAGCCAAATGAAGTAAATCAGGGACTCCTGGTGGCAACAGCCCATGACTTGGGGATAGAAAAAACAAAAAACGTTTCCTTGGAACAACAATCTTCCACTTCTGAACCTTATCAAATGCATAAATGCAATGAAAAAGACCCAGAACACCCTAGAAACATGTTAAAACATTTTGAACACATTAAGCCTGGCAACCAGCCAAAATATCCTAGCAACAAGGGACACTCTAGCGACATGCTAAAAAACACACTTAGAACACAGCAACTTCATAGCACCCTAGCAACCACAGAAAATACCCTTTCAACCACCCAGAAGACCCTAGAAACAGGATAACATGCAAACAAACCCTGAAGAGTAAAACCTGCATAGCAGCCTAGCAACCACCTCAAATACCCTAGTAACCGCCGAGCAACAAAAAGGGACACTCTGGCAATGTTTAAAACAACAACAACAACAACAAAACTCAGAACACATTAGGAACCGCCCAGAATTAGGGTTGGAAAGTGGCAGAACATTTACGGAAACATTCCAGAATTTTGGGAAACTTTCCAGGATTTTTTGGAAGCTTTTGGAAAATATCGGAACGTTTCGGGAAATATACCAGAATTGTTACGCCCTTTCGCAACCCTACCCAGAATACCCTACCAATGTGCTAAAACACATTAGCAACTGCAGAGCAGTTTGGAAATGACCTAGCTACCACACCCTAGCAACCGGATAGCAATGCGCTAAAAACAACAGTTGGATGAAAACCAGCTAATTAAAGTCCAATTTGCATACACTAAGTGTGAAAATTACATACAGAACCAGTAATGGGAAGACAATATCAGGAGACTGAAAAATGGGTGTGAAATGACCAGAGTTGGATCAGTCTGGTTAAGCACAACAAATCCTCAAAAAGTGTCTTGATTTCTGCCTGAAATGTCCACTTGCCAAAAAAACGCACACACAGATGCACACTTCAGAAACCCACAAGAAAAGCAATGTTAGACATACTATTTTCAACATACTATGATCTGGGAACCACAAATACTAATCTCGCATGCTTTAAAGCTGCAGTTCTCAAACTATTTTACTTCAGGATCCAGATTTTACATTGGACATCAAGTGGACACCAACGCAGCACCGAAAACCATACGGAGATGAGCAAAAACGTCCTTTAAATAAGTGATTGAAATTGATTGTATTTATGTTACAATGACCTGCACAAATGCAACAATATGATAAATTATTAGCATGAACAAGTGTGATTTTACACTATATAGAGTTTGAATATTAGGCTTTCCTAAGAATTGCAAGTATTTAAGGTAATCTAGCTCACGTTTTCTTCTACCCTGCATACTTGAATTAATAGTTTCACCAAAGACAACAGCTGTCCATTTCACCAAACTTCAAACAGGACTTAGTTTTTTTCTGGAGTCGTATCTTGTTAACATTGCTCAGGCATCTGGAACCTCCACATGGCTTTCGGCGCAGGACTCTCCCTGGATTTGCAAAGCATGTGTCTACGTCGCCAGCATCCAAACTCAAACAAAAGCCCTTGTCGGCCACAAAAAGCCAGACTAAAATGGGAGGAATGCCAGTCGTTTGTGCAAGGCACTTGTGCGGATGAAAGCAGAAAGCCAAGCACCTTCTTCTCACCAGGTCGACCTGAAAGGAATAAATTATTAGTCTCGCCGCCCCGTCCGAGAGGTACCAAGGTGGACGAAGGGGGTTAGCAGTGTCGGCCCGAGCTAAATGAGAAATTAAGGACCTCAACCTGGCTGCATGGCAATCGCTGCTGCATGGCAATCGCTGCTGCATAGCAATCGCGTCCCGATGCATGAATATCAAAGCGCCCTCTTGATGGACAACTAAGACATCAATTTGGCAATAATGAGGTCGGCAGAACAAGACTGATAGCCTGGATATTATTGCGGACGCATCCCACGCATGATCAAGTGCCGAAGGTCCTCAGCTGCTCTCTGATTTAGGAGGGGCAAAGCCAGAGGCTTAGCAGGGAGTCAGTGGCTCTAATTTATGTACCTCTGCGTGTTTTATCTCCTCGCGAGCGCTCATCAACTTGAGGCCCGTGAAACTTTCTCTAAATCCCTCTATCCATATTAAAGAGGGAACTGGGGTGAAGGGAATATGAACATCGTAAATATAGGCTTTCGATCGACTCGTTGGTCTGATTAATTAACACCGGAGAAGCAAAGTCTCTATCTCCACGCCCGTCTGGCCCGTGTGACACAAAAGGACATTGTAAGGCCAGCGATGTGCATGCAGAGATCTGTAGATAGTATCACGCTGGGGGAAAAAGGCAGTTGGGTCGGTCTCCGGTTCTTGAAGTCTCGACTGCGTATAATTATCATTCGGAAGTGATAAAAGAACTCATAGGGAGGCAAACTAGCGTGCTAATTCTCACCTCATCATGACAGTGACTTCTGTGAAGCTAACTGTATTAATACTGCACACTTATGAGCAAGCAGCAGGTATAAAATCTTCTTTTTATTTTAAATATAGCTTGACCTTTTATCGGGCGCTTGAAGAGCAGACCCACAATATACGTCATAAAAACCAAAGGATTCAAGCTCCCTGAAGATCCATCACACTTAATGTGGAATGAACTACAGCTCATTGTGAGGAAACCTACTGCTTTGATTGAGTAAAAAGAAAAGGTGGCCGCTAACTGAATGCGCTCCACGCAGTTCTCACGTCAGGTGCGGAACGAGTACAAAGAGACACTGAATACAAGAGACGAGAGTGCAGATCCGCCGCGATTACACGTCGACCCAGTTTCAACGGTCTTGTGAATGAAGATTGTTAACATCAAAAGCCTTCAGAACAAACAGAGCCGCCCGCGTGGGAAACGGTCGTACAGAAAAGATGTCATGTAATTTTGCGGTCATGATACATTCTGGATGATGGAAGCTGCACCTTCACGTCTGGGTTCATGGTGTTGGATGGGCTTCAGATACACTGGTAGATCTCATTACCAGGAAAAGCGAACCAAAGTGAAGCGTGAAACCTCTAAACTCAAGCCATCCTCCCATCCATGAGTCCTACGATAGATGGAACCACCTGCGGTTGAGAAAAACTCTGTGGATATGTTCAGAAATAGATAGCATATAATAAAAATAATAGTATTACGCAACAATAAACACTTAAAGCAGTAGGATCAAACTGCTTTCACGTGACATTATGTACGTTTAAAACATTTTTTTTTTCTTTGGTGTGCTGTGAAAAGTTCTATAAATAATGCAAAAATAAATAAATAAACGTAAAATTTAAAAAAAGTTCCAAACTGCATTAAATGAAAAATATTTAAAGGGGTCATATGATGCTTTTTTAAAGATCATTATTTTGTGTATTTGGTGTAACAGGAACAGAATGTAAAATTTTAAAAATATACATATATGATCCAAACAGCATAAAATGTTAAATTAAAAATGACTTTTCAACTGAAATTGAAAAATACAAATAATGCAAAATAATAAAAAGTAACATGGTCAAAATGCATACATGCACACAGGTCATATAAAGTTCTAGAAAGAGATGCCAAACATTATGTTGGATATTACTTCCAGCGTTTAAACAGTTTTCCATTTTTAATTTGGTTTTCATTCCAATTGTCCTTAGGATATAGTTTTTACTCTATGACTGTTTCTCAGTATATTTAGTTTTAGTTTCAAATGTGCAGATCATGCACAGATTACATACTAAAAATATCAGGCTTATCCAAACATAGTGTGCATTGATGGAAAGGTTCAATAGCACAAGTACTGTGTGCCAGTGATACAACACAACCATGTCATTTCAATGTCATTTCCATTCGAAAAGAAAATTTTGTAATTTACATGCAAAAGAGAAAACGCCCTCAATCATTGATTACTCACAAACACATTCTGCACTGAAGTAGACTTGTGCCGGTATTCGGTAATGCGATATATCACGGTAATGAATATGCACGATATTGTTATCGTGGGCACTTCTAAATACCGTGAATAATTATATATTACAAATTATTCAGAATTTTGAATGCATTTTAAGAATACTTTTCCCATCAACTGGTCAAAATGCACAACACCGCTGTATGCTGCGTGAAAGACGCATGCGCACTCTGATGTAAACATTTGGACCGAATTAAAACTTGATAACCATGTATGAAAGCATATTAGTCATTTTAACTGAACTTCGGACTGGTGGTGGTGCTTTTTTGGTCATTCAGGGTTTCTGTAAAAAAATAAAAATTTGGGGGATAAAAAGTGATACGAATTCTACTAATAAGAACAATATAAAACGCACAAAGGATTAACAAGCTGCTGGATTCATGAATGTTAATCAGGTTGTGTGCATTCGTTGGAACTGATTTGCTGAAATCAAAACAGGGACGATAATAAGTGAGCGTCAGCCAATGAGATTTCATTGCGCATTAGTTCCGCCCACTACCGGA